>NW_024803041.1:0-5877 GCF_019175285.1 Sceloporus undulatus | reverse complement strand
CCCCCCCAAATGAAGAGGAAGGGAGGAGGGTCTCTCCTCTGCCCTACTTTCCAGGAAGGAGGGGCTCCTCAAAGCCCCCTTTTCATCTAAATGACCCTGCCCCTCCCCCCATGGCCATGCCTCTCCTCAAGGGCCCTCTGCCCCCTTTTCTCATACATTTCCATACACTTTCTTCCTTTGAGGAGACTTGGAGGATGTGTTTGCTTCTGTTCTTCTTATGGCTGGGAACTGAGTTGAGGACCGAGAAGAGAAGAAATTGTGTTTTGTGCAAATTCAGAACTTCTGTGCATCAAAGAGTCCAACATGTTGAAACAACAAATAACTTTACTGAGAACACATAATCAGAAATGTAGCATTTAAGCCAGAACTGCCCTCCCCAAGACAAAGAAAACACGGAAACCCCAACACTTAAAACTCCACCCTCTTCCAAACCTAGCCCCCACCTCCAATTCCCACAGTCTCTGCCCCACAGGAAACAAGGCCCCCTTTGCCATTCCCAGAAATAGCTCCTATCTGTTAATCCCAACGACAACTTTCTTCAGCCAACATCCCACACAATGCAAATGCTGTCATTCCCATAACTATTCTAGCCAGCTGCAAAACATCCCAGCCCCCCATCTAGGTAATTTATACCACAAATCATAATCCCCAGCCAAGTTTATAATCCCAAACAATTATCTATATTACAGCGCACCCGCATCACATGCAGCTTTCAGTATATGGTGAAAGCCACGCAGGGGCACAAGGGGTGGTGTGTCCCATTCGGATAATGGGGGCACGGACCCGTGGTGCATGGGCATTGCCGCACCATCACATGCATGAGCCCCATTCACTTAGATAGGCCTTGAGCATGTGTGGTATTTGGCTTATGTGAGGGGGGGGGCGGAATGGATCCCCCACATAAACCAAGGGCAGAATGTAAAGGCAATTAAAACCTAAACTTTACAAAATATAACTTTAAAACATAAACAGACATATGCACAGATCTACCACAGACATATGGACAGAAAACTTTACAGACAAAATCATAAGAGCATTGGTTTGACGGGATTGAAAATATATTTTCTGTAATCCTTCTTGAAAAAAAATATTAGTTCACTGCTGGCATTTGTTTGAATTCTCTCCTGTGTGGATTCTCTGATGCCTCACTAGGATTGACTTCTGAGTAAAACATTTCCCACAATGCTGGCATTTGTATGGCTTCTCTCCTGTGTGGAATCTCTGATGTTTCACTAAGTGAGACTTCTGAGAGAAACATTTCCCACAATGTTGGCATTTGTATGGCTTCTCTCCTGTGTGGACTCTCTGATGCATCTCTAGGACTGACTTCCGAGAAAAACATTTCCCACAATGCTGGCATCTGTATGGCTTCTCTCCTGTGTGGACTCTCTGATGTGTCACTAGACATGACTTCCGAGAAAAACCTTTCCCACAATGCTGGCATTTGTATGGCTTCTCTCCTGTGTGGACTCTCTGATGTGTCACTAGGTTTGACCTTCTGGGGGAAAAACATTTCCCACAATGCTGGCATTTGTATGGCTTCTCTCCTGTGTGGACTCTCTGATGTGTCACTAGGTATGACTTCGAAGAAAAACGTTTCCCACAATGCCGGCATTTGAATGGCTTCTCTCCTGTGTGGACTATCTGGTGTGTCAGTAGGTTTGACTGCTGAGAAAAACAGTTCCCACAATGCTGGCATCTGTATGGCTTCTCTCCTGTGTGGACTCTCTGGTGTTTCACTAAGTGTCCCTTCAAAGAAAAAACGTTCCCACAATGCTGGCATTTGAATGGCTTCTCTCCTGTGTGGATTCTCTGGTGTGTCAGTAGGTTTGACTTAAAAGAAAAACATTTCCCACAATGTTGGCATTTGTATGGCTTCTCTCCTGTGTGGATTCTCTGGTGTTTCAATAGGTTTGACTTGAAAGAAAAATATTTCCCACAATGCTGGCATTTATGTGACTTCTTTCTTCTGTGGACTCTCTCATGACTGACAAGTTCTTCTGTAAAGAAGGATAATGACAGATAATACTGAATATCAGAGTTAAAAGAGGAAAGTGTTAGCCCAAGATTTAGCCCTATGTTTACTCCTCCCTATTTGATATTAAATCAAGTTGGAGTCAGATTCCAATAACTCATTGGCAAAGTCAGAGTAAGGGGGCTGGGACCTGGACTCCAATTTTGGCGAGAGTCAAGTGCCAGGGAGCAACCTTAAAACAGCCTTAAAACATCTATAAGACAGGCATGGACTACTGATGGGGTTTGCAGGAGATCTCAGGGGCACAAACCCACATTGTATTGCCTGGAGGGGGGAGGGAGAAATGAAATAATATTTTGCCCCCAACATCCCACAGCATCCCTTTGGGGAAGTGGAGGCCATTTTGCCACTACTGGGCCCTCTCTGAGCCATTGCAGGCCCAAGGGAGGTCTTTGCCCCAAGAAGACTCTCCAGAGCCTTTAAAGGATGGAAGAGGGGCCAAAAAAGTTAGGAAACCTGCTCAGGAATGTGCTGAGTACCATTTGGGTGTGAAAAGCATTCGTCTCCATGGCTTCTTTCACCAAAATCCTAGAACTGGCAGTTTAGTATGGAATATTTAGAATCCTTAGAAACTGGAGAGCAATAGTGCCTCACTGAACTACAGATTCAAATATTCTATAGGATGTTGCTATCACAATTAAGCTACGCTTGAAGGGCTCTAGGACTCCTAGTAGACTGCAAGTTGAACATGGGCCAACAGTATGATGCAGCAGCTAAAAAGGCCAATGTGATTCTAGGGTGCCTCCATACAAGAATAGTTTCTAGATCAAGGGAAGTAATAATGCCACTCTATTCTGCTTTGGTCAGGCCTCACTTTGAATAATCCTGTGTCCAGTTCTGGGCCCCATAATTCAAAAAGGATGTTGACAAATTGGAGCATAATTCAAAAAGGATGTTGACAAAAAGGAGGGCAACCAAAGTGGTGAAGGGTCTGGAAACCATAATGCTCTATGAGGAGCAGCTTAGAGAGCTTGTTATGTTTAGCATGGAGAAAAGAAGTAAAAGAGTGGATATGATATCCATGTTTAAATATTTGAAAGGGTGTCATGTTGCGCAAGGAGCAAGCTTGTTTTCTGCTTATACAGAGAAAAGGAGACACCGCAATGGATGCAAGACACAGGGAAAGAGGTTCCACCTAAACATTAGGAGGAACGTCATGACAGTAAGAGCTCATTGACAGTAGAATATACTCCCTTAGAGTCTGGTGGAGTTCTCTTCTTTGGATGTGTTTAAAGAGAGGCTGGATGGCCATCTCTTGGCGGTGATTTGAATGTGTATTCCTGCATGGCAGAAGGGGGTTGAACTGGATGGCCCTTGTGGTCTATTCCAACTCTATGATTCTATAATTCTAGTGGAACCAAAGCGACATGATAATATAGTATGAAAGGGACCGTAGTCTTTATAGAAAGAGCCATGGATTCAGGTTCCTTACCTACAGAAGCTACATTCTCATAATTGTCCATCATTACATAATTGTACAAGAGTTTCTGTTGCGGCGTCAACAGATTCCATTCATCCTCTGAGAAATATACTGCCACATCTGCAAAGGTCACCTGAAATAGAAAATAGCCCTCATCCAGAGAGTGTCTAAGCAAAAGGGGAGGAAAGCACATGGTGCATCCAAATATTATTTCATCCTTTCAGAATTCAATCCAGGAAATAAACTTTAAATTCTGTCAGTAAGAAAAAAGCTACTGCCTTTGAGATCAGTTTGTCTTGAATCCTTTCAATATAATATACAATATAATAAAAAATATAATTTAGGCCATGGCTGGGATACTGAGGATGGATTAGGATACTGACTATCCAAACACATAGAGTCCATTTAGCCACAAAAGAATTATGGTGCATTTAGCCATTTCTTGCCAAATTTCAGAGGCAAATGTCATTTTAAAAAACAGTTCTGGGGAGCACTCTGGACTTGAGGGCCACTGGGCCCACCCCCAGTTTAGTTCCAGAGATGGTCTCCCATATCCCCAACATTTCACAGACAGGAAAAGCAAGGCACATGTGGACAAGCAACATCAGAAGGTGGAGGGGATGGCCAAAGTTGTTTGTGAGGAAGATCACATAAGCTAGGAAGGGCACAGCAGTTTGCTTTTGCCTCAGCCTCCTGGCAAGGGAAGATCCTTGCAACTTATCTCCTCTCCTCTCCCCCCTTTTTAGTTGATGGGGTGCAAACTGCTTGGAAGTCATTTTGCAGGAACCCAAGAGCATTGAGGGGAAGGGGGAATGTGGGAGGAGGAGAGAGAAACCGGGACATTTTTGAAAGTCCCTGAAAAAGTGGGGTGAGAGAGGATTAACCAGGACTTTCTCTGCCAAACTGGGACAATATGTTCCCCACTTGCTTTCATGAGTTGGCCCAGCAGTGACACAAATGAAACTAATAGTCAGGATGGCGACTCACCAAAGAGTTGTTGTACCTGGACAGCTTCCTTCTCTTGGAGTCCAACTCTCTCTGCTTGGCCGCTCTGTTGGCCATTAGGTGGGCAGGCGAGTCCTGGTAGCCTTGCACTTCCCTCTTTTCCAGCAAAATATGCCCCAAAGGTGTGTAGAAAGAGGCCGAGATAAAGTTCCTGATAAAAGAGACTAGGGTTAGGCTTGATTTGTCAAGAAATCCTGCATCACTCAAAGACACAGAGAACAGCATGCAGCTAGTGAGATACTCAGGTGACATATGCCTTTGGGCCAATGCAGAGGTGGGCATCCCCTTCCTCCCTCTTCACCAAACAAAGCTCATGGACCTAACATAGATTCACTGTATCTCCCCTACACAACAGAGACTCCATGTTAAAATGCTTTTGACGTTGCTTGTTGCACAACATGTAGGCAACACATTAACGTATGGTGCCAGATTCTCCACCTCAGTAGCTTGTGAGCTGAAGAAACACCTGTCGCTTTCTCAGTGAGCAAAGAGACACTGTACTCTTCTCTCAGATGAGGCTTTTTTTCCTATAAGAAGTTCCACTGTGTACAACACTATATCCATCGACACCCTCCACCATCCACACCAGTAACAACCCACTCTGAGGCACACACTGTCTGACTCTTCCTCAGTGACAGTTGAGAATGACAGTTGACAGTTGCATCAACATTCCAGTGATGCACTGTTTAAATGCTGACACATCTAACTGCCACTAGAGCTGTCAATGACTTCCACAACAGCTCCATCTAGTGGCCACATGCATGTCATTTCCTCAGACCTGTTCACCATGGTCCTGACACTCCATGCCTTGTGAGAGTGGAGGGGGGTCAGGGATGGGGAATTGGAGAGGACCCTGGCTATGTCCCTGGAGCTAGATGTGAAATGAGCGCATCATCTGCTGAAACCTCCTGACCTCCCCAGTGGCCCTCAGAGGAGAAGGCCTTCCTTTGGCTTCTGGCTAGAGAAACACAGCTGGAGGCTTCTCCAATGCCTCGCACCCAACGCTCTCATCAGGCATGGAATGAACATGGAGCATGGCTTCCACAATTCCCATTTTGCATTTTGTATTCCTTCTAATTTCACATCTATTTTAAACCTCTCCCTCATTTGATGATAAAGATACCAGTGACAATCTAGGCCACATTCTTCAAGTTCTTCTTGTGTTTTGATCTCTAGTTTTCCTTGTGATTCTTTCAGTACAGCCTTGTATCTTAACCATTTAGTTTTTTGGATACCTTTCCTCCCAAAAAGAGCCTCATGCGACGAACAGCATAAATTTATTTTTGGACATATTCTACACTTGTTTTTCCCCAGATCTTCAATAGAGCTTTTCTTACGAAATGATTTGTGCTTTCTTTATTAACTTTCTCTTTACCGTAAATTAGGCATCCATTCCACTCAAATCTTAAATGTTCAC
>NW_024803040.1:0-16641 GCF_019175285.1 Sceloporus undulatus | reverse complement strand
GGCGCCCGCGCCCCCCTGCCCAACTCCCTGCAACCCTTTTCCCCCCTCCCCCACGGGCGGCCCCCGGCGCCAACCCCACCTCCTCCTCCTTCCTTCAACCTTTCCTCTTGCGGGCGGGGCTGGAAACAACGATATAATGAGGAGGTGGGGAGTTAGCGTCAGCCGAAGGGCCCCGGGCACAAAAACCGTTGGGGCGGGGCTGGGGGCCAAAAACCGGACCCCGTGGACCCAGGCGGGGCCCCCCCCAAAAGCGGGGATTTGTCCCGGGGGCCGGCCCACCCGGGATAGATGCATTGCCCTAAAGTGACAGAAAAAATGGCGGGAGCGTAGTTCCTTTCCCCCCCTCCCAGGAACTCCAAAACTCCCAGCATGCACTGAGAGAAAAGCATTTGGCCTCCACGTGGACAGAAAGAAAAATGGCGTCCTTTCCCCACTCCCAGGAACTCCAACTCCCAGGGGCATGCCCCGCGGGGAAGAAAAAACCGGCTGCCGCCCTTTCTCACGTGGACAACAAAAATGGAGTTCCTTTCACCCTCCAGAAAACTCCAAACTCCCGCATGTCAGTGGCGGGGAAGAAAAAAGCGTGGCCTCATTTGAACCAGTCACTCCCAGAACCCAACTCCCAGATTGCAAAGCGGGGGGAAAAACAGTTTTTCAGCTCCACGTGCCAAGAAAAGGAAAAATGGGAGTCCTTTTTTCCCTCCCAGAACCAACCAAACTACCGCATGCAAAACACAGCCAAGGAGGAAAAAAGCATGCCTCACATGACAGAAAAAAAAATGGGAGTCCTTTCCCCCTCTTCCAGAACTCCAAACTCCCAGGCATGCCAAAAAGGGCAGGAAAAAAAGCACTTGGCCTCACGTGACAGAAAAATGGGTGCATTTCCTTTCCCACTCCCAGAAACTCAAACCCAGCATGCCCCACCGCGGGGGAGGGAAAAAAAAAGCGCATTTGCCTACGTTGGACAGAAATAGGGAAAAAATTGGGAGTCCTTTTCCCCCTCCAGAAAACCTTCCAACTCCCCAGCATGGCAAACAAAGGCGGGGGGAAAAAGCAGGCTTTGCCTCCACGTGGACAAAAATGGGGGGGAGTCCTTTCCCCCTCCCCCCAGAACTCCAACTCCCAGCATGCACTGAGAGGCAAAAGCATGGGCCTCACGTGACAGAAACTGGGAGTTTCCTTTCCCCCTCCCAGAAAACTCCCAATTCCCCAGGCATGCAAAGGGCAGAAAAGGGCATGCCTCATGTGCCAGAAAATGGGGAGTCCTTTCCCCTCCCAGAAAGACACTCCAAACTCCCAGGGGCATGGCACCGCGGGAAAGAGGGATAAAGCGCGGCCTTGGGCCTCCACGTGACCAACAAAAAAATGGGGAAGTCCTTTCACCCTCCCAAGAACTCCAACTCCCAGGCAATGGCAGTGGCGGGAAAAAGCGTGTGGCTCAATGTGACCAGTCCACTCCCAGGAAACTCAACTCCCAGGGGCATGCAAGGCGGGAAAAGGTGGGAAAAAACGCCATGCCTCCACGTGGACAGGGAAAAACTGGGAGAGTCCTTTCCCCCTCCCAGAACTCCAAACTCCCAGCATGCACCGTGGGAAAAAAGGCGCCTCACCGTGACCAAGAAAAATTGGAGTCCTTTCCCCCTCCCAGGAAACCTCCACAACCCCAGCATTTTGCAAAAGCATGAAAAAGCATGGCCTCATGTGAAAGGAAAATGGGCGTTCCTTTCCCCTCCCAAGGACTCCAAACTCTCCAGCGCATTGGCCACGCCAGGGAAAGAACAAAGGGCCGTCGCCTCCACGTACAAAAAAAATGGACAGTCCCCTTTCACCCTCCCAGAACTCCAACTTCCCCTCCCCCCCCCCCCCCCCCCCCCCCCCCCCCCCCCCAGCATGCAGTGGCGGGGAAAAAGCGTTTGCTCATGTGACAGTCCACTCCCAGAACTCCAAAACTCCAGGCCATGCCAAAAAGCTGGGGAAAAAAAGGCATGCCTCCACGGGACAGAAAAAGAAAATGGAGTCTTTTCCCCCTTCCCAGAACTCCAACTCCCAAGCATGCAACGTGGGAAAATGTGCCGCCGGCCTCACGTGCAGAAATGGGAGTCCTTTCCCCTCCCAGAAACTCCAAACTCCCAGGGCATTGCAACGCGGGGGAAAAAGCATGGGCCTTCACGTTGACCCAGGGGGAAAAATGGGAGTCCTTTCCCCCTTTTCAGAACCCAACTCCTCAGGGCATGCACCGCGGGGAAAAAGCGCACCTCAGTGACAGGAGGAAAAAATTGGGGAGGTTCCTTTTCCCCCTCCCAGAACTCAACTCCCAGCAACGCACCGAGGGGGGGAGAAAAAGAAAAGGCATTGCCTCACTGTGGGACAAGAAAATGGGAGTTTCCTTCCCCCTCCCCAGAACACCCAAACTCCCCAGCATTTGCAAAGCAGGGATAAAAGCATGGGTCCTCCACGTGACAGAAAAAATGGGAGTCCTTTCCCCTCCCGGAACTCCAAACTCCCACCCATTGCAAATGGCAGAGGGGAAAAGTGCGTACCTTCAACGTAGACAGAAATGGAGAGCTTTCCTCCTCCCAAGAACTCCCACTCCCAGCATGCAAAGCAGGAAAAATGGGGGGGCATGCCTACGTGACATTAAAAATTTGGGAGTCCTTTCTCCCTCCTCCGAACTCCAATTCCAGCCTGCAAAGCGGGGAAAATGTTCCAGCTCCCACGTTATAGAAAATTGGGAGCCCTTTTCCGACTCCCAGGAACCCCAATCCCAGCATTTTTTTGCATCCCGCCGTGAAAAAAAGCGCGCCTCCACGTAACAGGGAAAATGGGAGTCTTTCCCCCCTCCCCAGACCTCCCAACCTCCCAGCAGTCAAAAGCGGGAAATAAGGCATGCCTTTCACGTGGAACAGAAAGGGGGGAGGTCCTTTCTCCCTCTCAGAACTCACTCCCCAAGGGCCTGCCAAGCGGGGAAAATGTTCAGGCTTCACGTGGATAGGAAAATATGGGAGCCCCTTCCCCTCCCAGAAACTCCAACTCCCCGGCATGCCAAAAGGCGGGAAGAAAAAAGCAGCCTTCACGTGACACGGAAGAAAAATTGGGGGGGGTGGGAAGTTCCTTTCCCCGCCTCCCTAGAACTCCAACTCCCCAGCATGCAAAACGCAGGAAAGAAAAAAAAGGCATTAGCCTCACGTGACCACCGATGACAGAAAAATGGGTAAGTCCTTTCCCACTCCCCAGAAACTTCCAAACTCCCAGCATTTGCAAACACCAAAGGCCGGGAAAAAAGCGCAACCTCACGTGACAGTGACAAAATGGGAGTCCTTTCCCCCTCCCAAGAACTCCAAAACTCCCAGCATGCACTGAGAGAAAAAGCATTGCCTCACGTTTGACCAAGAACAACTGGGAGTCTTTCCCATTCCCAGCAAAAACTCCACCTCCCAGCATGCCACCGCCGGGGGGCAACGCATTGCCTCCACGTTGGATGACAGAAAATGGATGCTCTTTCCCCTCCCCAGGGAACTCCAACTCCCAGGGCATGCAAAGCGGGGGAAAGCACTTGGGCTCACGTGGACGAAAAATGGGGAGTTTCCTTTTCCCCCTCCCAGACTCCAACTCCCAGCATGCACCAAGGGAAAAAAGCGCCGCCTTCACGTGGGAAACAGGAAAACATGGGAGTCATTTCCCCCTCCCAGAAACTCCAACTCCCAAGGCATTGCAACCCAAAGCGGGAAAATGGCACTCACGTGACAGAAAATGGGGGAGTCCTTTTCCCCCTCCAGAACTCCTCCCCAACTCCCAGCATGCAAAAGCGGGGAAAAAAGCCTGCCTCAACGTGGACAGAAAGAAAAATGGGAGTCATTTCCCCCTCCCAGAATACTCCAACTCCCAGGGATTTTGCAAAAGGCATGCAAAGCCAGGCAAAAAAAAGCTTGCCTAACGTGACAAGAAAAATGGGGTACTTTCCCCCTCCCAGAACTCCCAACTCCCAGCATGGCACCGCGGGGGAGAAAAAAAAGGGCTTTGCCTCACGTGGACAGAAAAATGGTAAATGGGAGTCTTTCCCCCTCCCAGAACTCCAACTCCCCGCATGGCAAAAAAAGCTGGGGAAAAAGGGCATGCCTCACGTGACGGAAAAGAGAAAATGGGGAGTCCTTTCCACTCCCCGGAACTCCAACTCCAGCAATTGCACGCGGGGAAAAAAAAGCGGCCTCACGTTGACAGAAAAATGGGAGGGTCCTTCTCCCCTCCCTTTTTTCTCTGAAACTCCAACTCCCAGGCATCACCGAGGGAGAAGAGGGCATTTGCCTCACGTCACAGGAAACAATGGAGGTCCCTTTCTCCCTCTCCAGAACTTCCAATTTCCCAGCATGCCAAGCGGGGAAAATGTTTCAAGCTCACGTGATTAGAAAATGGGAGTTCCTTTCCCTCCAGCAACTCAACTCCCAGGGGGGGCATGCAAAGCGGGGAAAAAAAAGAAAAGCATGCCTCACGTGGACAGAAAAATGGGGAGTTCCTTTTCCCCCCTCCCAGGGGCAAGAACTCAACTCCAGGGGGGGGGGGGTGGCATTGCAAAAAAGCAGGAAAAAGCATGCCTCACGTGACAGGAACAAATGGGAGTCCTTTCCCACTCCCAGAACTCCAACTCCCAAGGCATGCCAAAAAAGGCGGAAACAAGGCGCACTCACGTGACCAGGAAAAAGGGGAGTTCTTTCCCCTTCCAAGAACTCCAACTCCCCAGGGCAATTGCACTGGAGAAAAGCAATGCCTCACTTGGACAAGGAAAAATGGGAGTACCTTTCCCACCCCCAGACACTCCAACTCCAGCATGTCCACCGCGGGGGGAAGAAAAACGCATGCCTCCACGTGGACAGGGAGAAAAAGGGGAGGTCCTTTCCCCCTTCCCTAGGAGCAACTCCAACTCCCAAGCATGGCAACAGGCGGGGAAAAGGAAAAAAAAGCATTGCCTCACGTGACAAAGGAAAAAGAAAATGGGGTTTCCTTTCCCCCTCCCCAGACTTCCAACTCCCCCAGCATGCACCAAGGGAACAAAAAAAGCGCGCCTAAAACGTTGACAGAAAAAGGGAGTGCATTTCCCCCCTCCAGAAACTCCAAACTCCCAAGCATGCAAAGGCGGGGAAGGAAAATGGCGGCACCTCACACCCTCAACGTTGGACCCAGACAAAATGGGAGTCCCTTTCCCCCTCCCAGAACTCCAACTCCCAGCATGCCAAATGGGGACAAAGCATGCCTCACGTGACAGAAAAAAATGGGGGAGTCATTCCCCCTCCCGAACTCAAACTCCCCCACAGCATTGCAAAAGGGCCAGGGAAAAAAGGCTTTTGCCTTCACTGACGAAAAAAAATTGGGCGTCCTTTCCCCCTCCCAGAAACTCCAATCCCAAGCCTGCACCGCGGGAAAAAGCTTGCCTCACGTGACAGAAAAATGGGAGTTTCCTTTCCCCTCCCAAGGAACGCCAACTCCAAGCATGCAAAAGCGGGGAGAAAAAAGCCTGCCTCACGTGGACAGAAAAACCGAAAAAAGAAACTGGGGAGGTCCCTTTCCTAAAGCCGTAAACTCCAACTCCCAGCAATGCACCGCGGGGCAAAAAGGGCGCAGAGCGTCACGGGACAGATAACTGGGGGAAGGGCCTTTACACATTTACCAGAAATCCACACTTCCGCAGATTGCACCGAGAGAAGAGGCAATTGCCTCCACGGTCACAGAAAGAAAGAGGAAAATGGGAGGAAGGAAAGAGGAAGAAAGAGGAAGGGAAAAAGTATAGGGAAAGCGCCTTTTTCCCCACTCCCAGAACTCAACTCCCCAGGCAATTGCACCCGGAGGGAAAAAGCATGCCTCACGTGCATGAAAATGGGCAGGTCCTTTCCCCCTCCCAGAACTTCCAATACTCCCCAGGCAGGCAAAAAAGCGGGGGGGGGGAGAAAAAGATTACCTCACGTGGAACCAGAAAAATGGGGAGCCCTCCCCACTCCAGAAATCAAACCTCCCAAGGCTGCAAAAGCGGTGAAAAAAAAACAGCATGCTTCACGTGAAAGAACAAATTGGAGAGAAAGTCCTTTCCCCCTCCCAAAATCCATATAAAATCCCCACGCATTGCCCGCGGGGAACAGGAAAAGCGCGCCCTCTCCGTTTGACAGAAATGACAGAAATGGGGAGTTCCTTCCCCAGAACCTCCAACTCCCAGCATGCCGCGGGAAGTCAGCTCACGTGGACAGCATTGGGGATTCCTTTCCCCTCCCCGAAACTCCAACTCCCAGCCTGGCAGGAAGGAAAAGCATGCCTCACGTGCCAGAAAATGGGAGTCCTTTCCCCCTCCCAGAACTCCACTCCCCGATGCCACGCGGGTGCCTGTGCCGACTTTGGGTTCCTTTCCCCCTCCCGACTCCACTCCGTTGCCACCGAGGGAAATAGATGCCTCACGGACCGGAACATGGAGTCCTTTCCCCCCCAGGCAGAACTCCAACTCCCAGAGCAAAGCGGGAAAACAGTTCAGCTCACGTGCCAGAAATGGGGGAGGTCCTTTCCCCCTCCCAGAATCCAATCCAGCATGCACGAGGGAAAGCATGCCTACGTGCCGAAGACAATGGGGAGTCCTTCCCCCTCCCAGAACGCCAAAATCCAGCCGCACCGGGGAAAAGCTATGCCTTCACGTGACAGAAAATGGGAGTCCTTTCCCACCCAGAACTCCACTCCAGCCTGCACTCGCGGGAAAAAGTTCGCTCACGTGCCGGAAGGAACTGGCCCGCCGCCAGTGTTCTCGTTTTCCCCGTCCAGACTCAACTCCCCGCATGGAAAGCAACAGGGGATGCTCACGTGACGAAAATGGGAGTCCTTTCCCCCCTCCCAGAACTCAAGCTTCCGGCTGCCAACCAGAGGGAAAAAGGCATTGCCTCACGTGCCAGAAAATGGGAGTTCCCTTTCCCCCCAGAACTCCAACTCCCAGGAGCACGGCGGAAAAGTTTCAGCTCACGTGGTAGAAAATGGGAGCCTTTTCCCCTCCAGAACTCCAACTCCAGCATGCAAGCGGCAAAGCCTGCCCTACGTGAGCAGAATTTGGGAGTCTTTCGCCCTCCCAGAACTCCAACTCCCAGCATGCCCCCGGGGGAAAGCGTGCATGCCTCACGTGAAGAAAAAGGGAGCCTTTCGCCCCTCCAGAACTCCAATCCCTGAGCACCGAGGGAAAAGCATGCCTCACGTGACAGGAACAATGGGATTCCTTTCGCCCCTCCAGGAACTCCAATCCCAGATGCACCGAGGGACGCAGCCTCACGTTGACAGGAAAAAATGGGTGAGCCCTTCGCCCTCAGGCTCCACTCCCGCTGCCGCGGGGTTCCCCTCACGTGACAGAAAATGGGTGTCCCTTCCCCCCGACCTCCAACTCCCGCATGCAAAGCGGGCGCAAAGTTCTTCAGCTCACGTGACGAACATGGAGTCCTTTCCCCTCCCAGAACTCCCTAACTCCCAGCATGCAGCGGGAAAAGTTCGCTCTTTGTGACAGAAAATGGAGTCCTTTCCCTCCCAGAACTCCAACTCCCAGCCTGCGCGGAAGGAAAAAGCCTGCTCACGGACAGAAATGGTAGTCTTTCCCCCCCAGAATGCCACTCCCCCATGCAAAGCAAGGAAAAGCATGCCTCACGTGACCGAAAATGGGAGTCTTTCCCCCTCCAGAACTCCAACTCCCGCATGCCAAATCGGAAAAAGCATGCCTCACGTGACCGAAAATGGGCGGAGTCCTTTCCCCTCCGCTCCTCCCGTGCTTGGGGGCGTGCCTACGTGACACGGAACTGGGAGTCCTTTCCAACCCAGCTCCACCTGACTCGTCACCGCTGCACCGAGGGAAAAAGCTACCTTCACGTGAAGAGAAAATGGGAGTCCTTCCCCCCTCCCTAGAATCAAATCCCAGATGCACCGAGGGAAAAGCTCCACGCATGCCTCACGTGACAGAAAATGGGAGTCCTTTCCCCTCCCAGGACTCCAACTCCCCGCATGCAAAGCAGGGGAGGAAACAAGCTGCCTCACGTGACAGAATTTGGGAGTCCTTCGCCCTCCAGGACACTCAATCCCAGCATTTGCACGTGGAAAAGCATGCCTCACGTGACCAGAAAATGGGATCCTTCGCCCCTCCCAGAACTCCAATTCCCAGCTATGCACCGGGCGAAAAGCATATGCCTACGTGAGAGAAAATGGGGAGTCCTTTCCCCTCCCCAGGAACTCCAACTCCCGCATTGCAGCGGGAAACGTTAGTCGCCCTCACGTGCCAGAAAATGGGGTCTTTCCCTCCCCCAGATTCCAACTCCCAGCCATGCCACCGAGGGAAAAGCTGCCTCAGTTGACAGCGAAAATGGGGATTCCTTTTCTCCCTCCCAGAACTCCAACTCCCAGCTGCGAAGCGGAAAACGCAGCCTCACGTGACAGAAAATGGGGGAGTCCCTTTCCCCTCCAGAACTCCAACTCCCTCATGGCACAGCCGGAAAAGCATGCCTCACGTGACACCGAAAATGGGTCCTTTCCCCCTCCCAGAACCTCCACCTCCCAGCATGCAAGCAGGAAAGCATCCTCCGGACAGCAAAATGTGAGTCCTTTCCCCCTCAGAAACTCCAACTCCAGCATGGAAAGCGTGAAAAGTGCCTCACGCTGGGACAGAACCATGGGAGTCCTTTTCGCCTCCTCCCCGAAACTCCAACTCCCAGTGCACGAGGCGTAGGAAAGCGCCTCAGTTCACAAAGATGGGAGTCCTTTCCCCCACCCAGGAATCCACTCCCGCCTGCAGCCGGGGAAAAGTTCCGCTCACGTGACAGGAACATGGGAGTCCTTCCCCCTCCCAGAACTCCAACTCCCAGCATGCAAAGCGGGAAAAGTTCGGCTACGGACAGAGAAAATGGGAGTCCTTTTCCCCTCCCGGCACTCCAAACTCCCAGCATGCAAAGCGGAAACGCTCCTCACGTGACAGAAAATGGGAGTCCTTTCCCCCTCCCCGAACTCCAACTCCCAGCAGCAAAGCTGGGAAAAAGTTCCCTAATGACACAGAATTGGATTCTTTTTCCCCCCCGGAACTCCAACTCCAGGCCTGCCCGAGGGAAAAGCATTCTCCGTGCAGAACGGGAGTCCTTTTCGCCCTCCCGAATCCAATTCCAAGCTGCCGAGGGAGGCTGCCCACGTGACAGACAATGGAGTCCTTTCGCCCCTCCAGAACTCCAACTCCAGCATGCACCGGGGAAAAGCTCCTCAGTGGTGGATCGAAAAATGGGAGTCTTTCCCTCCCAGAACTCCAACTCCCAGCATGCAAAGCGGGGGGGCGACAAAAGTTTTCAGCTCACGGAAGGAAAAGGGGAGTGGCTCCTTCAACTCCCTAACTCAATCCAGCATGCACCCGGGGAAAAGCATGCTCACCGGACTGAAAATGGGAGTCCTTTCCCTCCGGCTCCTCTCCCGCTGCCCGGGGGCTGCCTCCGGGCAGAATGGGAGTTCCTTTCCCCCTCCAAACTCCCCCCCAGCATGCACCGATGGAAAAGCATGGCCTCACCGTGGACAGAAAATGGAGTCCTTTTGCCCTCCCAGAACTCCAACTCCGCATGCACCCGAGGGAGAAAAGCATGCCTCACGTGACAGAAAAAATGGGAGTCCCTTCCCCCTCCCAGACCTCCCTTCCCAGCATGCACTGACGGGAAAGGGCACTTCACGTGACAGAAAATGGAGTCCTTTCCCCCCTCCGAGAACTCCAACTCCCAGCATGCAACCGGGGAAAAGCCTGCCTCCGTGACGAACTGGGCAGTTCCTTTCCCCGCCTCTCTCGTTCTTTAATTCTTTCCAACTCCAGGCATGCACCGGGGAACAGCATGCCTCATCTGTGACAGAAAATGGGCGGATTCCTTTTGCCCCCCAGAACTCCAATCCCCAGCATGCCCGAGGGAAAAGAAGATGCCTCACGTGACGGATACATGGAGTCCTTGCCCCTCCCAGAACTCAACTCCCAGCAGTGCAGAGGGAAAAGCATTGCCTCACGTGGACTGAAAATGGGAGCCTTTCCCCTCCCAGAACTCCAACTCCCAGCATGCTCCGAGGGAAACATTATGCCTCACTGTGACAGAAAATGGGGTCCTTTCCCCCTCCCAGAATTCAACTCCAGCCTGCATCGGCTGGGAAAGCGCGCCTCACGTGACAGAAATGGGAGTCCTTTCCCCCTCCCAGTACTCCACTCCCAGCATGCAAAGCGGGCGCAGTTCATCACGTGACCGAAAATGGAGTCTTTCCCCCTCCCAGACTCCAACCCCAGCATGCACGGGCACAAGCGATGCCTCACGTGACAGCAAATGGGAGTCCTTCCCCCTCCCAGAACTCCCAACTCCCAGCATTGCAAGCGGGAAAAGTTCAGCTCACCGTGACAGAAATGGGAGTCCTTTCGCCCTCCAGAACTCAACTCCAGGCATTGCACGGGGAAAAGCATTGCCCCGTGACTTGAAAAGGGGAGTCCTTCCCCCTCCGAGAACTCCCATCCCAGCATTCACCGCGGGAAAAGCATGCCTCCGTGACAGAAAACTGGGAGGCTCCTTTCCCCCTCCCAGACCTCCAACTCCCAGCATTGCACCGGGGAAAAGCATACTCGTGACAGAACATGGTGAGTCCTTCCCCCTCCGAGATCCAATCCCCGCATGCCCCGAGGGAAAAGCCGCCTCACGTGACAGAAAATGGGAGTCCTTTCCCCTCCCGAACTCCCACTCCCAGATCGCAACAGCGGGAACGTTCGCTCACGTGACAGAAAATGGGATTCCTTTCGCCTCCAGAACTCCAACTCCCAGCATGCACCGGGGAGAAACGCTGTCAGTGACAGCAAATGGGGTCCCCTTTCCCCCTCCCCGAATCCAACTCCCAGCAGACCGGGGAAAAGCATGCCTCACGTGACTGAAAATGGGAGTCCTTTCCCCTACGAGGTGAAACTCACTCCCGCATGCACCGAGGGAAAGCTGCCTCCCGTGACAGAAAATGGGAGTCCTTTCCCCCTCCCGAACTTCAACTCCTCCCCCATTTCTGTCACGTGAGCTTAAACTTTTTTCCGCTTTGGCATGCTGGGAGTTGGGGAGTTCTGGGGAGGGGGGACGGCAAACAACCCACTTACCAGTTTCTTGTCCACGTCGAGGCAATGGCTTTTTCCCGCTTTGCATTGTCTGGGGAGTTGAGGGACGTTGAGTTCTGGGAGGGGAGAAAAGGAGACTCCCATTTTCTGTCACGTGCGGCATGCTTCTTCTGGTGCATGCGGAGTTGGAGAGTTCTGGGGAGGGGGAAAAGGGAAAGGGACTCCCCTTTCTGTCCACGGTTGAGGTTGCGATTTTCCCGCCGGTGCATGCTGGGGAAGTTGCGAGTTCTGAAGGGGAAAGGACTCCCATTTTTCTTTTTTCAAAGGGAGGCATGGCTTTTCCCGCTTTGGCATGCTGGGAATTGGCAGTTCTGGTTAAGTGGAAAGAAAAAAGGACCCCATTTTCTTGTCACGTGAGGGCTGAAACTTTTCCAGCTTTGCATGCTGGGAGTTGGAAGTTCTGAAAAAGGGGCGGTGAAAAGGTGACTCCCATTTTTTTCTGTCACGGAGGCGCGCTTTCCCCGGGTGCATGCTGGGAGTTGTGCGATTTTGGGGAGGGGGGGAAAAAAAGGAACTCCCATCTTCCGTTTCACGTTTTGGACAATGGCTTTTTCCTGGCTTTGCCTGCTGGGAGTTGGAACGTTCTGGCGGAGGGGGGGAAAAAAGAAAAAAAATGACTTTCCCACTTTTCTGTTCACGTTGGAAGGCATGCTTTCTCTAGGTGCATGCTTCGGGAGTTTGGAGTTCTGGGAGGGGGGGGGACAAAAGACTCCATTTTTCTGGTCACGTGAGGGCATGCTTTTCCCGCGGTGGCCTGCTGGGATTGGAGTTCTAGGGAGGGGGAGAAAGGAGACTCCCATTTTCTTGTCCACCGTTGAGGCATGGCTTTTCTCTCAGTGCAGGCTGGGAGTTGGAAGTTCTGGTGGAGAAGGGGGAAGGAAGGAATAAAGGACCCCCCATTTCTTGTTGGTCACGGTGAGGCATGCTTTTCCGCGGTGCGGCATGCTGAGTGAAGTTGGAGTTCTGGGGAGGGGGGAAAAGGGACTTCCCATTTTCTGGTCACTTTGAGCCCATGCTTTTTCTCAGTGCATTCTTATGCTGGGAGTTGGGAAAGTTCTGGGAGGGGGAAAGGACTCCCATTTTCTGGTCCACGTGAGGCATGGCTTTCCCGCGGTGCAGCCATTGTTGGGGGGTGGGAGTGGAGTAAGTTTTCTGGGAGTGGGAAAGGGGACTCCCATTTTCTGTCATTTGCGGCCATGGCTTTTCCTCAGTGGGCATGCTGGGGAGTTTTGGAGTTCTGGGGAGGGGGGGGGAAAACGACTTTCCCATTTTCGGTCACGTGGAGGCTGCGCCTTTTCCCGCGGTTGGCATTCATGCTGGGAGTTGTTGGAGTTCTGGGAGGGGGAAAGGGGAATCCCATTTTCTGTAACCGTGAGGCATGCTTTCCCGCTTTGTATGCTGGGGCAAGTTGGATTTTTCTGGGAGGGGGGAAAAGGACTCCCATTTTCTGTCACTTACGGGTATTGCTTTTCCCTCGGTTTGCATGCTGGGAGTTGGAAAAGTTCTGGGAGGGGGGAAAGGGACTCACATTT
The DNA here is from genome assembly GCF_019175285.1 of Sceloporus undulatus. Taxonomy (NCBI): domain Eukaryota; kingdom Metazoa; phylum Chordata; class Lepidosauria; order Squamata; family Phrynosomatidae; genus Sceloporus; species Sceloporus undulatus. The sequence continues at coordinate 3,963 of NW_024803040.1, read as the reverse complement.
TTATGTCACGTTGAGGCATGCTTTTACTATAGTGGAATGGGCTTGGGGGAGTCTGGGGAGTTTTGGGGAGGGGAAAGGGACTCAAAATTTTATGTTTCACGTGAGGTTGAGCTTTTTTCAGATTTTGCCATGCTGGGAAGTTGGAGAGTTCTCTGGGGGAGTGCGGAAAAGGGGACTCCATTTTCTGTCAAGTGAGGAATGGCTTTCTTCTAACTGCAATTTGATGGGAAAGTTGAGGGGAGTTGGAGGTTCTTGGGCGAGGGGGAAAAAGACTCCCATTTTTCTGTAAAATTTGAGGGGAACGATTTCTACAGACGTTGTTTGCTTTGTGGGGGCAATGCTGGGATAGGTTTGGGAGTTCCAGTCTGGCGGGGGGAAACAACGACTCCCATTTTCTGTTCCCGTGATGGGGCGCGGGGTCTTTTTCCGCGGTGCCATGGCTGGGGGAGTTGGAGTTCTGGGAGGGGGGGAAACGGACTCCCATTTCTTTTCCTGTCACGCGAGGGCATGCTTTTTCCCGCTTTGCATGCTGGGGAGTTGGAGGTTCTTGGGCGGGGGAAAAGGACTCCCATTTTCTGTCAGTTGGAGCATGCTTTTCCCGGCTTTTGCATGCGGGGAGAGTTGGGAGCTTCTGGGGGGGAGGGGGAAAGAAAGGACCTCCCCATTTTTTCTTGTCACGGGTGAGCGCGCGCTTTTTTTTTCCCGGGCGGGTTTTGCATTTGGCTGCGGAAGTTTGGGGAGTTTCTGGGGCGGGGTAAAAGGGAACTTCCCACTTTTCTGTCACGTTGATTTGGAGGGGGCATGCTTTTCCCGCTTTGGGCATGCTGGGAGTTGGGAGAGTTGAGGACGTTCTGGGAGGGGGAACAAAGGGCTCCCATTTTTTCTGTTCAACGTTGAGGTATATGCTTTTCCCTCGGTGTGCATGCTGGAGTTGCAGTTCTGGGAGGGGGAAAGGAAAGGACTCCCATTTTTCTGTCACGTGAGGGCGGCTTTTCCCCGCGATGCATGCTGGGAAGTTGGAGGAGTTCTGAATGGAAAGGTGGGGAAAAGAGAAAGGACTCCCATTTTCTGTCACGTGAGGCATTTGGCTTTCCCGCTGGTACCATGCTGGGATGTTGGAGCTGTTCTTGGGAGGGGGGAAATGACTTCCCCCTTTTCTGTTCACGGAGCATTTGCTTTTCCCGCTTTGCATGCTGGGAGTTGGAGACTGAAGTTCTGGGGAGGGGAAAAGGGACTCCCCATTTTTTCGTGTTTCCCCACGTTGGAGGCATGCTTATCTCTCGCAGTGCCTAGCTGGGGGAGTTTGGGGAGTTTCTTGGAAGGGGGAAGAAAAGGGGGGGCACTTTCCATTTTCTGTCACGTGAGGTGCGCTTTTTTCCCGCTTTGCATGGCTGGGGAGTGGAGGTTCTGGTGAGGAGGGGGAAAAAAAGGGACTCCCATTTATTCTTGTTCACGTGGAGGCGCGCTTTTCCCGCGGTTTGCCATGCGGGGTGAGTTGGAAGAGAGTTCTGGGGGTCAGGGGGGGAAAAGACTCCATTTCTTTGTTCACCTGGTTTGAGGGCGAGCCTTTTTCCGCGGGTTGGCATGCTGGGAGGTGGAAATTTCTGGGAGGGGGGGAAAGGACTTCCCATTTTCTGTTCACGTGAGGGCATGCGCTTTTTTTTCCCGCGGTTTGCATGGCTGGGGGCGTTGGGGTTCTTGGGAGGGGGGAAGAAAAGGACTCCCATTTTCTGTCACGTGAAGGCATGCTTTTTTCCTGGCTTGCATTGCTGGGAGTGGTTGTTCTGGGAAGGGGGGGAAAGGAACAGGAACTTCTCCTATTTCTGTCACGTGAGGCATGCTTTTTTTTTCCCTTGGTGCATGGCTGGGAAGTTGGATGTTCTGGTAGAGGGGAGAAAGGGACTCCCATTTTCTGTTCACTGTGAAGCATGCTTTCCACTTTTGCATGCTGGGATGTTGTGGAGTTCTGGGGGAGGGGGGAACGGGACTCCCATTTTTCTGTCACGTGAGGCATGCTTTCCGGCGGTGGCATGCTGGGATTGTTTGGAAAGTTCTGTGATAGTGGGAAAAAGGACTCCCATTTTCTGTCACGTGAGGGCATGCTTTTACCGCTTTGCATGCTGGGGAGTGATAGTTGGGAAATTCTGGGAGTGGGAAAGGATTCCCATTTTATGTCACATGTAGGCATGCTTTTCCACAACTTTGCATTGCTGTGAGTTGGGAGAGTTTCTGGGAGGGGGAAACGGACTCCCATAATTTTCTGTTCCCGTTTGAAAGGGGGCATGCTTATGATTTCCCAATTTGCATGCTTTGGGAGTTGGAGGGATTCTTGGGGATGGGGGGTGGAAAAGGAAAAAGGACTTCCCATTTCTGTCCACGTGAGGTATGCTTTTCCCGCTTTGCCTGCTGGGAGTTGGAAGTTCTGGGTTTCTTTAAGTGGGGAAAGGACTCCATTTCTGTCACATGAGGCATGCTTTTCTCTCAGTGCATGCTGGGACGTTGGAGTTCTGGGAGGGGAAAGGGACTTCCAATTTTCAGTGAGAGGCGCGCTTTTCCCGCGGTTGCATGCTGGGGAGTTGGAGGAGTCTGGCGGAGGGGGAAGGACTCCCCATTTTCTGTTAACATTGAGGCATGCCTTTTCTCTCAGGATGCTGGGAGTTGGAAGTTTGTAAGTTGCTGGGAGGGGGGGAGGGAGGAAAAGGACTCCCATTTTCACGTTTTGGGTGAGGGCGCGCTTTTTTTTCCGCGGTTGCATGCTGGGGAGGTTGGAGTTCTGGGAGGGGGGACAAACAAGACTCCCATTTCTGTCCCGTGAAGGGCATGCTTTTCTTCTCGGTGCATGCTTGGGAGTTGGAGTGCTGGGGAAAGGTGGGAAAGGACTCCCATTTCGGTGAAGTCGGAAGGCATGCTTTTCTTTCGGTGGCATTGCTGGGAGTTTGAGGTTTGGGAGGTGGGAAAAGGACTTTCCCCATTTTTCTGTGGGACGTGAGGCATGGCTCTTCTTCTCGGTTGCATCGTGGGCGTTGGGTTCTGGGAAGGGGGAAAGGACTCCATTTTTCTGTCACGATGAGGCGCGCTTTCTTCCCGCGGTGGCATGGCTGGGAGTTTGGAAGTTTCTGAAAGGGGGGGGGGAAAGGGGACTTCCTCATTTTCTGTCACAGTGGAGGCATTGCTTTTCCCGCTTTTGAATCGCTTGGATGTGGAAGTTTTCTGGGAGGGGGGCAAAAAAAAAAAGGACTCCATTTTCCTGTTCCACGTGAGGCATGCTTTTCCCGCTTTGCATTGTGGGAGTTGGAGTTCTGGGAGGGGGGAAAAAAGACTCCCATTTTCTGGTTCCACGTTTGAGGCGAGGTCTTTTTACCGCGGGTGTTGTCCATTGCTGGGAGTTGGAAGTTCTGGGCGGGGGAAAAAAAGAACTCCCATTTTCTGTCACGTGAGGCATGCTTTTCCTGCTTTGCATGCTGGGAGTTGGAGTTCTGGGAGGGGGAAAGGACTCCCATTTTCTGTCACGTGAGGCATGCTTTTCCTGCTTTTCATGCTGGGAGTTGGAGTTCTGGGAGGGGGAAAGGAATCCCATTTTCTGTCACGTGAGCTGAACTTTTCCCCGCTTTGCATGCTGGGAGTTGGAGTTCTGGGTGTGGGAAAGGACTCCCATTTTCTCTCACGTGTAGGCTTGCCATAAGTCAGGACCTCCAATCTGGGACCTCTTACCCTTTCCCTCCACCACTCCCTTCTCCTTCTGTGTCATGTCTTTTTAGATTGTAAGCCCGAGGGCAGGGAACCGTCTAATAATAATAATAATAATAATAATAATAATAATAAGTGTTGTCCTATAACTCTGTGGACCAGGGCTCCATTCCCTGTCAGCCATGAAAGCTAAGTCTTTGGCCTGAAATATATATAAATGGGCTACAGTCAATGAGATTTGCCTCTAGAGCAAGGATATATATATATATATATATA
>NW_024803039.1:16115-17562 GCF_019175285.1 Sceloporus undulatus | reverse complement strand
GGGCCAGTTCATGAAAGCAAGCGGAGAACATATTCTCCCAATTTAGCAAAGACAGACCTGGTTAATCCTCTGTCACCCCATTTTTTCAGGGGCTTTTAAAAATGTCCCAGTTGCTCTCTCATCCTCCGACTTTCTCCCTTCTCAGATCACTTCAGTTCCTGAATGGCATTCAGTTTGCCCCCCGTCAACTCAAAAGTGGGGCGAGTAAAGGAAAGAAAGAGGCAGGGTACTGTCCTTCCCAGGAGGCTGAAGCAAAAGCAAACTGTTGTGCACTTCCTAGCTTGTTAATCTTCCTCATAAACAACTTTGGCCATCTTGACCACCTTTTGGTGTTGCTTGTCCACATGTGTCTTCCTTTTCCCATCTGTGAAATGTTGGGGGATATGGGAGAACATCTCTGGATCTAAATATGGGGTGGGCCCAGTTGCACTCAAACCAACACTGCTCCCCAGAACAGTTTTTTTAAAATTAACGTTTGCCTCTGAAATGTGGCAAGAAATATCTAAATGCACTATAAGTCTTTGGTGGCTTAATATACTGTATGTGTGGGATAGTGAGTGTCATAATCCATCCTCTATATCCCAGCCATGGCCTAAATTATATTGTTTATTATATTGTATATTATAATGAAAGGATTCGAGACAAACTGGATCTCAAAGGCAGTAGCTTTTTTTTTTCTTCCTGACAGAATTTAAAGTTTATTTCCTGAATTGTGAAGTGATGAAATAATATTTGGGATGAGCCATGTGCTTTCCTCCCCATTTGCTTAGTCACTTTCTGGATGAGGGCTATTTTGTGTTGCAGGTGATCTTTGCGGATGTGGCAGTATATTTCACTGAGGAAGAATGGAAACTTTTGACGAAGAAACAGAGACTGATGTACAGTGATGTGATGATGGAGAATTATCAGAATGTGGCCTCTGTGGGTAAGGAACCAGAATCCATTCTCCTTTCTATGAAGACTGAGGTCCCTTTTATGCTAAATTATCATTGTGCTATGATTCCACTAGAATGATAGAATCATAGAGTTGGAATAGACCACAAGGGCCATTCAGTTCAACCCACTTCTTCCATGCAGGAATACACATTCCAAGCACCATCCAGCTCTCTTTAAAGACCTCCAAAGAAGAGGACTCCACCAAGCTCTAAGGGAGTATATTCCACTGTCAAAGAGCTCTTACTGTCCCAAAGTTCCTCCTAATGTCCAGGTGGAACCTCTTTCTATGTGGCTTGCATCCATTGTGGTATCTCCTTTTCTCTGTAGCAGCAGAAAGCAAGCTTGCTCCATCATCAATACGACCTTTTCCAATACAGTGGTGCCTCGGGATACGAAATGCGCGGGTTACGAAATTTCCGGGATACGAAAAAGTTGGATTGGCAAAAACTGTTTCGGGTTACGAAATATTTTTCGTAACCCGAAAAATATTTCGTAACCCGAAACAGTTTTT
>NW_024803039.1:0-16090 GCF_019175285.1 Sceloporus undulatus | reverse complement strand
AGCTGGAGTGCTTGGAATGTGTGATTCCTGCATGAAAGGTGGGGTGAACTGAATGGCCCTTGTGTCTCTTCCAAACTACTATGAGGCGATCATTCCTGTTGAAATCATAGCACAAATGAGAATTTAGCAAAATGACCTCAGTCTTCATAGGGAAAGAGAGAGGGATTTCTGTTCCTGAACACACGGGGCCACTTCTGATAATTCTCCATCATCACAAATGTCTATCAGTCTTGTTCTTCGGTCAAAGTTTCCATTGCTTCCGTCAGGAAATATATGCCACAGCGCAAAGATCAACGCACAAGGACAAAATAGCCATCATCAGGAAAGTGACTAGCGAAATGGGGAGGAAAGCACATGGTCTCCCAAATATTATTTCATCTTCACATTCAGGAATAAACGTTAAATTCTGTCAGGAAGGAAAAAAAAGCTATGCCTTTGAGATCCAGTTATGGTCCGAAGCGCTTCAATTAATATACAAGAATGAATAAACAATATAATTTAGGCCATGGCTGGGAATAGAGGATGGATTATGACATCACTATCCAACACATACAGTATATTAGCCCCAAGACTTATAGTGGCAATTTTAGAATATTTCTTGGGCCACATTGCAGAGGCAAACGGGAATGTTAAAAAAAAATGTTCTGGAGAGCGGAGGGGGTGTGGTTGAGTGAACTGGGCACCCGATTAGATCCAGAGATGTGCTCCCATATCCCCAACTTTCACAGATGGGAGAAAGGAAGACACATGGGACAGCACAACCAAAAGGGTGGTCAAGATGGCCAAAGTTGTTATGAGGAAGGATTAACAAGCTAGGAGTGCACAACATTTGCTTTTGCTTCAGCCTCCTGGAAGACGAACAGTACCCGGCCTCTTATTTCCTTTAATACTACGCCCCACTTTTGAGTTGAGGGGGGGGGAAACTGAATGCATTCAGGAACTGAAGTGATCTGAGAAGGGAGAAGGGAGGAGCGGGAGGGATGAGAGGGCAACCGGGACGTTTTGAAAAGCCCCTGAAAAGGGGGGGGGGGGGGGGGGGGGGAATGGGGGGGGGTGACAGAGGATTAACCAGGTCTGTCCTGGCTAATTGGGAGAATAAGGTTTCGCTGTGCTTTCAGAACTGGCCCGCAGGAAACAGATGAAACTAATAGCCAAGACCTTATAAAAGAATGTTTTGTGGGTATTCGGAGCTATGTGGCCATGTTGCAGCAGAATTGTTCCTAACGTTTTTGGAGCATTGTGGGGGGCGACTTCAGAGAATGTTTGCCTGGTGAGGGACTGGCTATTATAGTTATGTGGATCTGGAAAGGCAGGAGGGATTTGGCCTGTGTATGTTGGCTGCTAATGGCAGTCGAGGATGAAGCTCTGCACAAGAGGGAATCATGTCTGCTTGATTAGTGGCTCATTGTCGGCTGGGAAACCCCTGACGCTGACTCACCAAAGAGTTCTGTACCTCTGCATCCTCTTTCTTGGAAGCCCAACTATCTCGCTGGCCTTTGTGTTGGGTCCTGGTGGTCTTGCGTATTGGGGTCACGATCCAGCAAAAAGGTGCCCCAAAGCTGTGTCCAAGGGGGCCAAGGAGTGAAGTGTCCCGTGAGAAAAGAGACCAGAGAGTCAAAAAGAGGACGAAGAGTTGGAATCTCCTATAAAGAAGCGCAATAGATAGAACTGTGGTTCTAGGATAAGACAACAGAGATAGGGAGGGTTATGAGCTTTCTGGTGCTTGGACAGACAATTAGAGAGCGCCTTCCTAATGGATAAAAACAATTCGGTAATTTGCCAAAGAAGACACGATCGGGAATAGGAAATATGTTGAATAAGATGCACGTTTTTAGCAGACCTTTAGAAGTGGATTCGTAAATCTGAGAAAGAAGAGGAAGGTTATGGAAAAGGATACGGTTAGAGGTCTCAAAACTTTGGTTTGCAATGGATTAGACCTTGGGAGTACACTTGGAATAACAGATTGAACTATGACTTGCAGCCAAACATCAAAGAGAGTTATTGTAAAACAGTGTTTATGGTATTTACACCAGAGAGATAGAGAGAAGGGGGGAGAAGAGGCAGGGGGGGGGAAGTGGGGGGGGGGAAAGGGGGGGAAAAGGAGCAGGGCGCAGCGTCAAGGGAGGGGGGAATGGGTGGGAAAAGCGATGGGGGGAAGGGGAAGATAAGATGAAATGAAGAAAAGTGTAAGCCCACACACAACACACATATGATGGATTTATATAGAGAATGTATATAATAACTATACAATTAGTTTATAACAATGATGTGGAGTTAAGGGAATGAGCGACGATGGTGTATCAACTGTGTTAATAATTTAAATGAGGACTGAAAGAGAAAAGTAAACGTTCGTAAGGATAAGGGATAAGTAGACAATGTAGTTTGCTTTTTATTTAGTAACAGATAAATTTAAATGATGAGATGAGAAATAAGTTTAGTCGTGGTAGGTTTGGAAGCAGCGGAGGGTAAAGGAGATGGGTAATAGGTTTGTCTGTACGCTCGTGCTATGGAAGCCTGGGATTTTAAACCTTGGACACTTCGCCTTCTCGGCCAGAGGAGCCTGGGTGCACAACGAACACAAATCCCAGGATTCCACAGGAAGGGAGCCAGGAGTGTTAAAGCGGGCGGGTGGATTCGACGGGATTAGAGCGCAGTCAGAAGCACGGCTGAGTCGGTTGTAAAAGGGAGAAGCGAACACAAGTCTGGAGTTTACCTCCTAATATGGGTGTTTTAAAGGAAGGAAGCAGTTGCTTTTTGTCTAATCTTATTTTGTTGTTGTGTTGTTTGTTTCTGTGTTTATTTGGTAAATAATGAGATTTTTCGGTCGGCCTCGCGGCCTTCGTTCCATGAAAATCTCTTAATAAGGGAAATGGGGAGACTTTTAAAAGTCCCAAAGGAGCACTTTGGCCTTTTTGGGGGGGGGGACAAGCCTCCTCTTAGAAGCCAGCCCAGGTGGTGAAGAAGAAGAAGAAGGAGGGGCGCTCGTGTGTGAAACTATCTTCCCATTGCTGATCCCTTGAAAACCTGTCCCAGAGAGGACAGAGCGTGTTTGAAAACACTTGCGAAAGAGACACAAAAGACACACAAGAACAACACGTCCTTCCTTTTGGCCCAAGGAGACTGGCCTCCTCTGGACTCTGGAGCCTCAGGAGAGAAGAGAAGCCTTGTTCACTGAGCCTCAGAGAAGGTTTATGGACATTAATCCCCCACAGTCACAAGCAGACAAAAAAGGGACCGCTGGAGCGAAAAGGGGGCTGCCTCTGCCTCAGCGCTTGGCAGGTGGCAGTTTGAGGCGTCTGGGAACCAAATGGGGGAGATGAAAGGGCGGCCCAAAGGTTGGAAGGAAGAGGAATGGAAAAAGAAAGGTGATAGGGAGAAGCTGAACAAGAGGTGAATGGTTATTACAACCGAACTAAAATCTTAGAGAAATAAACGAAAAGCAATGAAATTAAGAAGGTGAACAAACACTTTGAATTTGGAGATAAAGCGCGAAAAATTGTTAGCTCAGAATTAAAGAAGAGATAGGAGAAGAATTGAGTACGGGAGTTGAAAGATAAAGGGACTGTAGTCACGGAGACAAGGAGGTCAAAGAAAAGGATATGTAAGGAATCATTTGAGGAATTATATAAACTAAGGAGGATGAAGAGTAGGTAACAAGGACTAATGAAGACATATCTGGAGAATCAAAGTTAAATCACTTATCCGCTGCGCAAAAGGAGAATTTAAATAAAGAATTTCTCAATCAGGAGATTTCAGATGCAATACAGAAACAGAAATGGGAAAACCCCCGCCTGAATTGGATCTCAAGAGCTTGACTTTAAGAAACTAGATAATACAATTATAAAGTCACTACGAGAATAGTAAAATGACATACAGAGGAAGTGAATACCATGATTCTTGAATTAAGCTCTGATAACACTAATTACAATAAAGAATGTAAGAGATAAAAAAAGAAAGCTAAGAATTACCGTCCGATATATCCTTGACTAAATGTGGATTATAAAATTTTACATCGATATTGCTGACAGACTCAAAAAATTCTAATACATGAGTGGATTCAGAAGATCAAAACGGCTTTTTTGCGAATCGGCTATGAAATAATATAAGAATGGTAGGTAATATAATTGACTATTGTGAAGGTCCCCAGTGATAAAGCTGCTTGGTTATGGGTTGAATGCCGAAAAGGCAATTTGATAGAGTTGAATTGGCATTCTTGATTAAATATTGAGAAAATGACATGGGGTCATAATTTGTTATTCCTGATACAGGTAATATATAAGAACAGAACAAAATAAGATCCACAAGGAAGATCGGATCTTATAAATATGTCGATGTGGGACAAGGCAAGGTGCCCCTGCCCCATTATATTTTTTTTTGCTTGTACATCGAAGTTTTTGAAAATAGAATAAGAGGAAAATCCTAACATCAAGCTGAAAAAAGAAAATAACCATGAAGTTAAATGTATTTGCTGATGAATGCTAATATGTTGTATCGATGCCCCCTTATAAATATTGCCAAACATTTTTTAACAGACTAAGGGAATTTGGAAAAATGTTTCGGGATTTTCTAATTAATCAAGATAAACCACTAACTATTCTGAAAAATGCGAGTAAAGTGTAAGAACTAGAATTCAGAAAGTGTAATGGACGTAAAAAACTGGAGGAAGGGCTAAATACTTTAGGAGTGACTAATTACTAAATAAAATATTGATCGTTTGATGAGACTAGGAAGAATTTGTGGAAAGAATTAAAAAAGATTTAGAGAAATGGCGAAATTAAAATCTCTCTCTTTATTGGGAAGAGGGCATCTGCATTAAATGAAATTACTCCGAGAATTTTATTTTTATTCAAATCCTCCCTTATTATCTCCAATGATAAATATTGGATAAATGCAAAAAAGTATTTCTCAATTTCTTTGGCAGGGCAAAAAGCAAGGAAAGCCGGAACTTTAACAGATGAAATAAGAATAACGGATGGTGGGCCTTACCAAAGTTAAACTTATGACCCATGCCGCCGGCTTAAAGGGATTGAAGATTGGTTAGCTTGATAATGAATCGGGTTCTATGTGGTGAAAGATAATATGCAATAATGGTTATTCATGGCTAGATGTGGTATGACAAAGTAAGAATTGATAGAAATTTTTGAACATCAATTTTATTTATCGTGCCCTATTCAGCGTCTGGAACAATTAAGAACAATTCTATAGAAAGAATACAAATGTGGGTCTCTTCCTAACGAGGCGTTATCCCATATACTAGAGATGTAAGGAAAATGGCTACTTACAATGATCTATCTATGGAATTTTGAATGGCACGTTGGAAACTTAAGAGGACCATGAGCAGTTACAAGAGATCAATAAAAAATATCAGCTGGTTCTTTTTTACAATCACTATATTCAAGATTTAACCAAGATCGTAAGAACCGGGATAGGAAGGAAGAAAGTAATGGAGTTGGATAGAAGCTTTTTTGATAGAAAAGGGTCAAATCTGTTCGAAATTTTAATAGAAAGGACGTGATGCGGATACAGAAGAGATAAAACATTTGATAAATGGCAAGAGACATAGGTAAAACAATAGCATTTAGAAACATGGAGTGTTTCATGGAAATTAAACAAGATGATTCACTTTGCTTGGGCAAAATCGAAAAGAAAATTATGTTTAAAGCTATACGATTGGTACCTTACATACAAAACACCCAAAAAATTGAATCTTAGTTACAAAGCGAAGTCGAGTGATTGTTTGGAAAGGTGGGGACTCAGAGGCTAATTTTCTATCTTGTTGGTGGGATGGCTGAAAAGTGAAGAGTATTGGTTAATTTTTGTAACTCAGTTTTCAGAAATACTGCAAAGCTAATGTCCCTTTAACCTGAAATCTTTCTTATTAAATTATAGAGATAATTAACATAATAATATCAAAAGAAATATTATTAAGATGAGTAACGCAACAGCAAGGATTTGCTTTGCAAAATGGGGCGGAATATCAAGTACCTACGAAAGAAGATTGGTTGTGAAACTTAGAGAAAATATGGAGATGGATTTATTTTGACCTCCTTATGAAAAACAATTCCACAAATAATACGATTAGTGGATTGGGAAGTGTTGTTAGAAATACTATCAGAATTAGGTTGGAGTTTTAATTAACCTTATATATAAGATTGGTTTGCTTAAGATGGTTATGATATGTTGGTATAATTTAATTGTGTTTTTAATAGTATTGTAATTGTACCTGTTTAATCTGTTTTAAAGGTGGAGGATTTGGACAATAATTTTGTAGATGTGGATTTAATATAGTTGTGAGCTGCTTTGATTTGTCCGTGTAACAAACGGGATATAAAATAAGTTGTTATTTATTTATTTATTATTGTGAAAGAAGAAAGTTGAACTATATCTTTTTAATTCTCGCCTGAAATGCTTTGCGTATAGAAAGAACAATCCATAGGAAGAAAACACATGTAAGTATTTTTTTAATATGTTGTCATCTGCAAGAATAGTGTGTTGCTCAGAGATGAAAACTAAGAAATAACTTCAAAAGAGATTGGATAGTGGGAGCTCTGTACATGATGATGATGATGATGATGATGAGAATAATAATAATAATATAATATAATTTTATTTTATCCCGCTCACTCTAAGAACATTGGGGTGGCGAAACAAGTTAAAAATACAAAACATATAAAATCCCTAGGTACCCCTCGCTCCGTAAAAAGTATTAAATCCAAAGCAATATTTAAAAAACAGAAAAACAACAAACAACAAACAATGGACACTCTCAAGAGAATTAAGAAAGGACCTCCTCCGGGACGCTGGAGCCTCAGGAGGAGAAAGAGGAGCCTCTGTTCAAACTGAGCCTCAGGAAGTTCTGGAATGTATGCCCCAAGTCCAAGCAGCAAAAAATGGCTGCCAGAAACACAAAGCTACCACTCTGCCTCGCACGTGGCAGAATGCAGTTTGAGGCTTCAGGAACCAAAATGAGATGAAAGGGCCCCAAGTCGGAAGGGTCCTCAACAGGATTTTCCAAACCGTCAAACACCTAAAATGCAACCAAAAGAAATTCCCAGAGTTCCAGGAACACTGAGCCATGCCTTACAGTGTGCAGACAAGAAGGGGGGCCCACGATGGTGGCATTAAATGAGGATTAGGTCTGGAGGCCGCGCTATCTCCCCAGGCCTGATATCAGCATCATCATCATCATCACATCAATCAATCAAATCATCAATCTTGGCGATAGCATGAGAGACAGCCATTTAAAAGCATTGAACCCTTTGTTGATCCCAGTCCTCCTCACATTCAGAGAGAGGGCATGCCTAGAAGGACTGCTGGCCTTCCTTCCTCCCCCTTAATGGCAGTGGCCAAGGAAAGCAGCAGCAAGCGTAGAACCCAGACAGGCCCGCCAGACCTCATGCAGCAGCGAAGCCTAGGGGTTCCAGCACCTTATCCCGCTCTGCTGTCGCTTCACTACCTAAACTCTCTCCTCCTTCCTGTCTGTCTCGATTCTTACCTCCGACACTCTGGCTCATCACGCCCTCCACAGGGCAGAGCTAAGTAGAAGAAGAAGCTCCCTCCGCTTTCGTAGCTGGCCAATGGGGGCAGAGCAAGCTGGAAGACCCCACCCCCCTAACCAGACTCCATTTTGTGGTTCTGGAGCCATTTTTGTGCTTTTTTTGTGACTTTGGGGATATTGTTTCCAGACGCTTCTCTGATGCTTCAGTTTGAACATAGGTCTCTCTTTCTCGCTCTCCTGAGGTCTCAAGAGTCAGAAGGAAGGGCCAGGCTCCTTGGGCCAAAAGTAAGGAGTGGTGGTCCCCTTTCTGTGTCTTTTGTGTCCTCTTTTTCTGAGAGGGTTGTCCTATTCAAAGCTCTTCTCCCTTACGTGGGACAATGGTTTTAAAAGGGACACAAGGGGGAGGATAGTTTTAATACAACCGTCTTCTTCTTCTTCATAAACAGGGGCGTTGGCTATCTAGAGGAGGTGCCACCCCCCCTCAAAGGCCAAAGTAGCTCCTTTGGGAGGTTTTGAAGTCTCCCCAGTTTTTTCCTTATTATAGATTTTTACGAATGGAGGAAGTTACAAACCAGACCAGCTCATATCACCAGAATGAATGCAAAGAAACAACAACAAAAAGAATTAGAAAGAAACAAAGTCAACAAAGTGCTTAGTTTTTTTGGAAAGCAAAACCGACTATTAAGAGGTAAAAAACAGACTTGTGTGCTTCAAAACCCTTTCAATCCAGCTCAGGCTGGTTATCTGCACTGCAGAAATATTTCTAATTCGAAACTGTGTTAACATCCTCATGGCTCCATCCTGTGGAATCCTGGATCTGTAGTTTGTTGCGGCACCAGAGATCCAGAGCCACACAAGCAAGGCTCCAAGGGCTCGCTTGCCCTCATTTGCTGCAATACGAGTGGGACCCTGTATACAAGGGGGATCCGTTATCCAGACTCCTGCCACGTATACCAAATCCCGCGGTGCCGCAATGTCCCACACCCGGCGACACTGTGGAGAAAAGTCACTCTCCTCACCTCCCAATTTTTCCCTCCTCAAACCGCCATGGTCGGGACGGCCGCCGTGGGGGTGTTGGAGCCAGAGCCTCCAAGCCCACATCTGGCCTTTTGGCGAGGTGGCAGTGAATTTTGTGGTGGCCGCAAAGAGGAGGCGGAGGGAAGCACAGCAGAGGCATTCTACTCCACCCTCGGCCTCCATGCCCCCTGCCCCCACCGCGGAAGCCGGTGGTGACCCAGAGGCCTCTTGTCCTCCAATAAGCCCCACAGGCGCCTTCCGGGGGAAGGCCGGGTGCTGCTCCGGGAGGTCTTTTTGCTTTTTCCACTGGCCTTGGGTGAGCGCACCCCAGAGGACTTCCTCGACCTCCTCGCCGCCACCGCTGCCAAAGAGCCAGGTTTCGGGTGTGGAGTCCAGAAGCCTCCAGGCCAGTACCCCTCGGCCCTCGCGCAAGCTGAGACGCGGTGGAGAGGAGGCTGAGGCTTGGCCTCCTTGCAGGCCACCTCCACGGCCCACCACCCCGCCAACACAAAAGGGCAGGTGCAGCCTGAAGGCCTCTTGTCTAGCTGTGTTTCTTTGTGTTTTGTTTTATATACTGTTGAATTGGTTAAACTGTTTATTAAGGGACATAGCTAAGGAATTCTATTATATGGGGTTGCAACTATAAACCTGTTTAATAAATGACACTGTTGCAACCTATATATTCCATATTATCGACGTAACCCAGAGATGTTAGCCGTTTGGATCCAGAGGTTCCTCTTTCTTCAGAGCAAGAAGCAACACTTCGCTGCCTTCTAGAAGATAAAGCAAAAGGCTTTCCAAAGAACTGAAGCTTGGGCAAGTCGCCTCTCTCACCTCAGAGAATGGCATGGGAACCCACTCTGAGATCTGCCAAGAAAACCCCTTCAGAGACGCCCTGAAAAGTCCCCAGAGACCTGGAAACACTGACGGCAGACCCCAAAAGAGCAACATTGGGAAATAAGGGGCAAGCCTTGCCTTGGGGAAAGTGTAATGATGGGCCTCCAGTCATGGAGGTCTTCTCAGGCAGTAAAGGGAGGTTTATGCAATGCAGAATGACATAACTGCTAACGGAGAGGCTCTCTGACCAATCAGAGAGCAAGAAGAAGGTTCTTCTGGAAGCTTCCGGAGAGAGATATAGGCCTGAGATACAAAGAGACAGTTGGGGGAATTTGTGTCGGTGTTCGAGCGAGATAGAGAGAGAGGTTAAAAGAGCGGATCTTGGAGAGTTAGTCCCTCAATTGGACGATTATTGTTATTTATTTTATTTATAATAGCTTTGTGTGAATTGAAATTATGTAATAAAATATTGTACCTACTGCAAATTCTTATATCTTGTATGACTTATATTTCACTATATTTTGGGTATTTATAATAATACCTCCTTGGAGTATCTCTACTCGACACGCCTATTTTACACTGTCCTGGCTTTGGTTTATGCTTGAAGTCATAAAAGAAGTGAATACAGGTTCCTTAACTGTCCCAGTGAGGTTAAGGGAAGTCCTTTTATAATTCACTGGATGGAAACAGCGTGATTTAAAGAATTTAGACGTGTCGGCTGGCTAAGTGCCATAATGTCTAAATGTCGAATTAAAAATTTGTAAGCCACTGCTGATAGCCTTTTGGCTGAAGAGAGGACTATACTTACGATTATTATTATATTATTATTATTATATTATTAATTAAATTATTACTTATCGGAGGGCCACTTGGGCTGCGTGACGCACCGAGATCATCACCGAGATCCGTGGAAAACCCCTCGCACTTCCAGAAAATAGCAGGATACTTGAGGAGTTTATCGCCTACGTCCTTTCGTGTAAAATAGCTAACAAAACTGAAATAGCATTTGGGACATTTAAGATCTTTTAAACAATATGGCAATTTAAATGCTAGCTTTAAACCTAAAAACCTCTTCCATCTGCCAAGCTTTGTGCTGGTTTCGGGGGAAATGAAGATAGTGTTGGGAGGGAGGGACGGCCAACAGAATTAGAGATGCTTGAGCTAATGGACAGGTTAAACGGCCAAGACAGGTTCCAAACACAGGAGAAATATTTCCAGTTTGAGAGCGCGGTCACTGCCCTGGCCCAGTGCTAGGAGAATACCTGTGAACTGGAGTTTATTGTGGCCCCGAGCTCTCATGACATCGAGGCTCAATGTCTCAACAAAACTACAGTTTCCCGAATTCCCTAGCCCTGAGCCGGCAGTAAAAGTGGTCCACCAGTGGCTGCAAGCTGGACTGGCCTCCCTGAGTGGTCCAAGACATGAGCGGGGTGGTGGACGGAATGGGCACTCCTAATATTAATAGTAGATCTTCTAACTATTGAGTGTAATTAAGCGAGGGGTCATGTTTTCCTCCTTTCAATAGCATCAGGCAAACCTTCTGTGTTGTTTAGGTTCAGAAATCCCTATTTGGGGTGCCTTTCTGACTTTGGGGCCCTTTCATCTCCTTTTTGGGTTCCCTGAAGTCCTGCAACGGCCAACTGGCCAAGCACTGCTGCAGAGGCAAAAACCGTTTGTTTCTGGCGGCCATTTTGTGCTGCTTGTGAATGGTGGGGAAGAAAGTCCAGAACTTCCTGAGCCCGGAACAGAGGCCCTCTCGTTTCGCTACCTGAGAGCATCCTGAAAGTGAGAAGGAGACCAGGCTCCTTGGGCAAAGGAGTAGTGTGTCTTTTGTGCTCTGCCCTCCATTTTGGGGCGAAGAAGGAAGGAAAGAAGGAAGGAAGGAAGAAGGAAGGAAGGGTTTGTGGAGGTCTGAGAGAAGGGGAGGTAGGGACTTCCGGGCCATGGGGAGGCTGGGCGTTGGGGGGCCGGGAGGGAGAGGTGGGGAAAGATAAACCGCCTTTGGCCCTAGCTGTGGAGGGTCCCCACCGCTTCCTTGCCTCCCACTTTGGGAAAGGACACCACCCTCAGCCCCTGGACTCACTGCTCACCTCTGCCCTCTTCCTGGGCTGGGGACCTCAGAGGAGTGTCCTAGGCATTGATCACCATTGCACTCCGGCAATTGCCTAGCCTTTGCCTTCCCCAATTGCCCATTCCCTCCTTCAGCCTGTTGACGCTCCTCCTCCTTCGCACTCAGAGCAACCCTTCTCTCTACGCTGAGGAGACATCCGCTGACCGAGGGAGCTCCAGCCATAAGGACTGCAGAAAGCCCATTTCTGGGGCTTGCAGGAATCAGGTCTTTGTATTGAAGTAGGCTTTATTCCTGAGCTGAAGACACCGTTGTTTTAAAATGTTTCAGTCCGATTGTGTGGAAGGGGTGCAGCTGAGAGAGTGAGCCCTGCTGTTGCAGGGCAATAATTCAGTCGGTGAGCATTGTCTTCCCAGAAGGGGAAGAGATTTCCCAGACCCCAGACCACAACACAGTGCGCCAGTGAGTCCTTTGTGTGGGGGATGTGTGGTGTACATGTTGTTTACTACAGACTTTGTGAAGGTATTTTTGTTTCAACACTGGTTTATAAAATGGAATTTAAATAGGGCTTCACTTCCCAAAAAATGAGCATAATCCCAGGCTGCAATCTTCACTCATAAACCGATACATTTAGAGATTTTTGTTGTAAACGTGCACCCTATTAGCCGGTGTGCTCGTTTTAAAAATATACAAGGAAGTGAAGACCTTGTGATTTTGGCATAGATCCATTACAAAAACAAATGCACACAAATGTACATCCTCATTCATGTGTTGGCGTTAGCAAGCAGAGAAAGGAGTGTGCATACTTCATGCTTCCTTCTAATGACTGACACACAACAAACACACAAAGCTTGTAATTGTCAATTTGTAAAACCGCTTTGCTTTGATCTTTTTGGAAAGGCGTAGATAACTAAATTTATTTGTTATTATACAGTGGGTACCCCATCGGGTACGAAATGAATAAATTCGTTTTCCGCCGCCGCTTTCGTAACCCGAAAGCCTATCGCAAAAGCCGAAAACCATAGCGCTAATGGGTAGAAAACCGCGATTTCGTGTGAAATAGCGCCGAAAAGCCCAAAAAAATTTTCGGACACGAAAAAAAAAAACGTTCGTAAGAGAAGCCGGAACAGGAGTTTTTTTGAATGGATTTTTTTTTTCGAACGCCGGAAATTTCGTACCCGCGCATTTCGTATCCCGAAGGTTACGCACTGGTATTAGCTCAGAGATTTTTCTTTTCATTTGGGAATGATTTTTTTCATTTCACCAGTGTCTAAAGGGGAAGGGGGCGTATGGAGGGTGCCATTGATCAGATCATTGAAGAAATACGGTATTAATCCAGCCCAGGGCCAGGTTTATCCATCTGGAAATAAATCATAGAATCAAAGAATCATGAGAAGTTGGAAGAGATCCCAAGGGCCACCCGTCCATCCATTCTGCCATGCAGGAACTCTCAATGAAACAATCCCGGACAGATGGCCACTCTACCTCTGCTTTTAAAGAACGAAAGAGGGAGACTCACGGCAGCGTCAAGGAAGGAATGTAGTTCCACTGTTGAACAGCCCGTACTGTCAGGAAGTTCCTCCTAAGTTGAGCGAATTTCATTTATGCAGTTTTTGCATCCATTGTTCTGAATCTCTGGATTCATGTATGATCTGTTGAAAAAAATCGAAGTGGGAGAAACCTTGTTGAGTTGGATAAGCAGAGCTTATAGAAGAATCAAGAGCGTGTGTAATAGTAAATGGGGGAAAACACAATAATTGGAGGTTCAGAAAGGACAGACCAGGGGGGTCCATTGTCGCCACGGTTTGGTTATTTTGTTTATGGAAGGGTTTTGCTGCAGAGATAAACAAATGAAAAGATAAGAGGTGTCAAATTTGGGGAAAGACCAAATTTATAATGTTTAAAGCGATGCAGATGACGTGGTGAGTTTTTATATGAAGACCCCTGTAATAGTAATTTTGGAGCTGAAAACAGTGCTACAAGGATTTGGAGGAGCATCGGCCTTAAGAATCAATGTGAACAAGACAGCTTGTCGAAAATCTGACAAAAGAAAAGAGAAGAAGGGAAAATTGGAAGAGTTATCGATTTAAGTCAAAACAAAGTAATTAATGGTAACTTGGATAACACAGAGAGAGGGAATTTGTTGCTGTAATTAATAAGAAAAGATGGAAGGAAATTAAGGAAGATCTGAGCAGATGGTCTAATTAAAGACCTCCAAAGAAGAGGACTCCACCAAGCTCTAAGGGAGTATATTCCACTGTCAAAGAGCTCTTACTGTCCCAAAGTTCCTCCTAATGTCCAGGTGGAACCTCTTTCTATGTGGCTTGCATCCATTGTGGTATCTCCTTTTCTCTGTAGCAGCAGAAAGCAAGCTTGCTCCATCATCAATACGACCTTTTCCAATACAGTGGTGCCTCGGGTTACGAAATTAATTCGTTCCGCCATTCCTTTCGTAACACGATAATTTCGTAACCCGAAATAGCTTTCCGTTAGCGCTGGAAGCCTATAGCATTTGAATTTCGCGCCGAAATGAATTTCGTAACCCGAAAAATATTTCGTAACCCGAAACAGTTTTTGCCAATCCAACTTTTTCGTATCCCGGAAATTTCGTAACCCGCGCATTTCGTATCCCGAGGCACCACTGTATTTAAACATGGATATCATATCCACTCTTAACTTTCTTTTCTCCAGGCTAAACGTACCCTGCTCTCTAAGTCATTCCTCATAGGGCTTGATGGTTTCCAAATCCTTCACCACTTTGGATGCCCTCCTCTGGACATGTTCAAACTTGTCAACATCCTTTTGAATTGTGGGGGTCAGAACTGGACACAGGATTATTCCAAGGGAGGCCTGACCAAAGCAGAATAGAGCGGCACTATTACTTCCCTTGATCAAGAAACTATACTCATATTGATGCAGCCTAGAATGACATTGGCCTTTTTAGCTGCCGCATCACACTTTTGGCCCATGTTCAACTTGTGGTCTACTGGGAGTCCTAGATCCCTTTCAAGTGTAGTTTAATTGAGATAGCAACATCCTGTAGAATATTTGAATTTGTGGCTTAGTGAGGCACTCTTGCTCTCCACTTTATAAGGATACTAAATACCCCATCATAAACTGCCAATTGTCAGAACCAGCTTTTGTGGTTCATCCAGAATGGTATTGTGGTTTAGAGGGAAATTGTTAGTACAGTGGTACCCCGGGATACGAATGCGCCGCGTTACGAAATTTCCGGGATACGAAAAAGCTCCATTGAAAAAAACTGTTCCGGGATACGAAGGTTTTTTCGGGTTACGAAATTTTTTTCGGCGCGAAATTCAAACGCGACCGCTAGCCGCGCTTTGGAAAAGCCTTTTTCGGCTTGCGAAATGCATCGGGTTACGAACGCCGCGGCGGAACGAATTAATTTCGTAACCCGAGGCACCACTGTAGTTTAAATGTTAGTAGTTTTAAGTTGTGGGTAAGTATAATGGGGCCTAGAACGGCTTGGGGGAAGGGAATCAGTTGTGGCGGCTATTAACTGACTGGTTTGTGAGATTTGGGTGGCAGAGATGCCCCAGGGGGAGAGACTTTTGAGAACAGTGGAAGAAGAAGGCAAGAGGTACCTTGGCAGCTGGGTTGGTTGGGGGCTGAAGGGGGAGGAAAGGGAGGAGTGTGGAGATAGTAAACAACGGAGGGAAAGATTTTGACTCTTCAGAGACTGCTTAGATGCGTTAATGGATGCTTCTGCCGGAGTTTCTCAATAAACTTTTTGGTTCAAGCAAAGGACTTTTTAATTCTGAAATTTAGGATTTTGTGGGAAGGAAGCATGGAGATTAATGCTTTTCTCACCCAAATGGTACTTAGCACATTGCTGAGCAAGTTTCCTACCCTTTTTGGTCCCTCTTCCATCTTGGGGAAAATATCTCCCTTGGCCATGCAATGGATCAGAGAGGGCTCAACAGTGGTAAAACAACCTCCACTTCCCCAAACCACGCGGTTCCTGGACGCAGCAAAAAAAAGAAGCTCAAAAATGGCGCTTCTTTCTGCACTCCAGAAGTGGTGCCGTTAGGCGCTAGTCACGCACTCACAGCGTCACTTCGCCGCGTGATGTCCGGACGCTATGCGTCCACGACGTCAAAATGACTGTGCCAGTGTGGAAGGGTCCCACCAATTTGTATGTGCTCCGCATGTACTAGAATTCAGGGGCATCTAGAATAGACGCCCCTTTCTAACCCTAGTACGCTCCTTCCTAACTCTAGTACGGGCGGAGCCCGTACTTTCGGTGCGTGTGCAACACGCCCAAATTAATTTAATCTCACATAGGGAGGGGTGAACATGGGGTTAAATCTTGGGGTAAGACCTTCCTCTCTTAATGCTGAGATTCTGTCTTGTGTGTCATTGTCCTTGTTTACAGAAAAACTTGTCAGTCATGAGAGAATCTACACAAGAAAGAAGTCACATAAATGCCAGCATTGTGGGAAACATTTTGGTTACAAGTCAGTCCTTTTCAAGCATCAGAAAGTCCACACAGGAGAGAAGCCATACAAATGCCAGCATTGTGGGAAATGTTTTTCTTTGAAGTCAAACCTAATAAAACATCAGAGAGTCCACACAGGAGAGAAGCCATACAAATGTCAGCATTGTGGGAAATGTTTTTCTCGGCAGTCACACCTAGTGACACACAAGAG
>NW_024803038.1:827-17569 GCF_019175285.1 Sceloporus undulatus | reverse complement strand
CAATTGGATAGGTGCCAGATTTCGTTATTCATGACGTTATAGAGTCTTATCGATAGGCTTGCAGCCTGACATTTACCCTCATCGGTCCCTGACTCTGTCGAGTCTTACCGATTGCATGGCAGCCTGACATCGACCCTCGTCGTTCCATGACTCTCCTGGGTCATACCAATTGGATAGGTACCCGGTTTCGTTTTTCGTGACGTTTTAGAGTCATACCGTTTGGCTTGCAGCCTGACATTTAACCTCATGCGTCCCTGACTCTGTAGAGTCTTACAGATTACATGGCAGCCTGACTACGAACCTCATAGTTCCCTGACTCTCCTGGGTCATACCAATCGGATAGGTGCCGGATTTCGTTATTCGTGACGTTACAGAGTCGTACCGATTGGCTTGCAGCCTGACATTTACCCTCATCGGTCCCTGACACTGTAGAGTCTTACCGATTGCATGCTGACTTTCGAACCTCGTTGTCCTGACTCTCCTGGGTCAAATCAATTGATAGTGCCCTATTTTTCGTTATTCGTGACGGTCCACATTCGTAACGATTGCCTCGCAGCCCGGACATTTACCCTCATCGGTCCTGAATCGGTCGAGTTTTAACCGATTGCAGGGCAGCCTGAACTTCAGAACGCTCGTCGTTCCCTGACTCTCCTGGGTATATCAATTGGTTAGGTGCCTGATTTCATTAGTCGTGACGTTATAATATCATACATAAATACCGATGGCTTGAGTACTGAATTTCTCCTTCAGCGGTCGCTGACTCTCTTGGAGTCGTATGGAATCCATGTCAGCCTGAACTCGACCTTCGTCGTTCCAATGATTCTCCTGGGTCATAGCAATGTGTAGGTGCCCGATTTTCGTTATTCGTGGACGTACTATAGTCATTTCCCGATTGGCCTTGCAAATCTGATTTCTCCTTCAGCGCTCCCTGAGACTCGGAAGTCGTTAACGGATTACCATGTCAGCCTAACCCTGCCCCTCGGCCTTCCCTGACCTCCTGGGTCATACCAATTGGATAGGTGGCCCCCCCCCCCCCCCAGAATTGTCGTTATTCATGCGTTATAGAGTCCTTATCGATAGGGCTTGCAGCCTGACATTTACCCTCATCGGTCCCTGATTTCTGTCGAGTCTTACCGATGTCATGGCAGCCTGACTTCGAACTATTGTTTCCCTGACATCCTCCTGTCATAAATCAATTGGTTTTATAGGTGCCTAAATTTTGTTATTCTTGAAAGTTCCAAAGTCCGTAACGAGTGGCTCGCAGCCTGAAATTTACCACCCTATCGGTCCGCTGACTCTGTAATTCTTACGGTTGCATGGCAGCCTGACTTCGAACCTCGTTGTTCGCATGACTCGCCTGGTCAATCAATTGGATAAGTGCCCTATTCATTATTTGTGACGTTCCAAGTCGTAAAAGATGGCTCGCAGAACAGCACTGACATTTACTCCTCACGGTCCCGGAATCTGTCGAGTTTTACCGATTGCATGCAGCCGGAATTCAACCTCGTCGTGCCCGGACTTCTCCTGGGTCATAACAATTGGATAGGATGCCCGTTTCGTTTTTTTCGTGACGTTGTAGAGTCATATAAACACGTTTTGCTTGCAGCCTGACATTTAACCTCATGCGTCCCTGACTCTGTAAGTCTTACAGATTACATGGCAGCCTGACTTCGGACCTCAGGGTACCCCTTGACTCTCCTGGGTCAGACCAATCGAATAGGTGCCGGAGTTCGTATCTGTGACGTTACAGAGTCGTAACCGATGGGCTTTTCAAGCCTGACATTAACGCCGGCATAGGGCCCGGGCAATGTAGAGTCTTACCTGACGCGAAACCTCGTTGTTCCATGACGCCCTGGGTCAAAATCAATTGGATAGGGTGCCCTTTTCGTGTTAGTCGTGACGTTCCAAAGTCGTAACGATTGGCTCGCAGGCCTGAATTTTACCCTCAATCGTCCCCTGACGTCTGGTAGAGGTCCTTACCGTTGCATGGGCAGCCGGACTTCGGAAACCCCAACCTCGTGTGTCCATGACTCTCCTGGGTCAATCATTGGATAGGTGCCCTATTTTCAATTATTTGTGACATTCCAAAGTCGTAACGATTGGCTCGAATCTCGCCCGGACAATTATGTACCCTCATCGGTCCCCGAATCTGTCGAGTTTTACACGATGGCAATTGGCATAGCAGCCTGGACGGCGAACCTCGTCGTTTCCTGACTCTCCTGGGTCAGATCAATTGGGTTAAGGGTCCGGAATGTAGTTATGCGTGAACGTTATATAGTCATACCGATTGGCTTGAGTTGAATTTCTCCTTCATAAGGTCCCATGACTCTCTGGAGTCGTACGGAATCCATGTCAGCCTTACCTGGACCCTCGTCGTTCCGGTGACCTCTCTGGGTCATACCATTGGAGGCGGCCTGATGTCGTTAGTCGTGACGGTACAGATCGGAACCGAGTGGCTTGCAGCCTGACCATTTATCCTCATCGGTCCCTGACTCTGTAGAGTCTTTTACCGATTGCATGGCAGCCTGACATCGACTATTCTCGTTTCCATGTCTCTCCTGGGTCAGACCAATTGGATAGGGGCCCGGTTTCCTTGTTCGTGACGTTTCAGAGTCGTACCGTTTGGCTTGCCAGCCTGACATTTAAAACCTCATGGTCCCTGACTCTGTAGAGGCGTACAGATTACATGGCAGCCCTGACTTCGACCTCATATTCCCTGACTCTCCTGGGTCAATATTCATTGTGTTAGGTGCCGATGTCGGTATTCGGGACGTTATATAGTCATACCGATTTGGCTTGTGTCTGAATTTCGCCTGCAATGCTCATGACTCTCTGAATCTTACGGAATCCATGTTCAGCCTGACCGGGACCTTCGTTGTTCCATGACGCTCCTGGTCATACCAATTGGATAGGTGCCTGATTTGTGTTATTCGTGATGTTACAGAGTCGTACAGATTGGCTTGCGCCCTACATTTAACCCTCATCCAGTCCCTGAATATTAGAGTTTGTAAACCGATTGCTGGGCCGCCAGACTTCGAACGGTCGTTCCCTGACCTCCGGGGCATATCATTGTTAGGTGCCTGATTTTCGTTATTACGTTGACGTTGATAGTCGACAGATTGGGTGAGGTCTGAATTTCTCTTCATAGTCCCCATGAATCTGATTCTTACGAAGCCAGGTCCGCCTGACTTGGACCCCGTCGTTTCCATGACTCTCCTGGGTCATAAATACCAATTGATATGTTCCCTGATTTCGTTATTCGTGATGGGACAGAGTCGTACCGAGTGCCTTGCACAGCCTGACATTTACACTCAATCGGTCCCTGACTCTGTAAGTCGTACCGATTGCAATGGCAGCCTGACATCGACCCGCGTCGTTCCATGACTCTCCTGGTCAGACCAATTGGAATAGGGTGCCCGGTTTCCGTAGTTCGTGAACGTTTTTAGAGTCATAAAACCGTTTGGCTTGCAGCCTGACATTTAACCAACCTCATGGTCCATGACTCGTAGAGTCGTACAGAGTACATGCAGCCTGACGGCGAACGCGTCATTCCCTGACTCTCCTCCTGGTTATAATCAAGGTTAGGTGCGCTGATTTCATTATTCGTGACGTGTGTTAGTCATCCGATTTGGCTGGAGTCTGAATTTCTCTTCTCCTTCATCGTCCCATGACTCTCGGGAGTCGTAGCGGAATCCATGTCAGCCTTGACCTGGCCCTCGTCCGTTCCTGACTCTACCTGGGTCATACCAATTGGATAGGTCCCGGATTTCGTATTCGTGACATTACAGATCGTAAGCGAGTGGCTTGCAGCCGGACAGTACCCTCATCGGTCTCCTGACGCTGTAAGGCCCTTACCGATTGCATGGCAGCCTGAACATCGACTCTCATCTTGCCATGAACGCTCCGGGGTCATACCGATTGGTAAGGTGCCGCGGTTGTCGGTTTCGTGACGTTTAAGAGTCGTACGTTTGCTTGCAGCCGACATTTAGACCTCATCGGCCCTGACTCCTGTAGAGTTTACAGATTACATGGCAGCCCGGACTGTCGAACCTCATAGTTCCCGCACGCTCCTGGGTCAATCAAGTGGAATAGGTTCCCGGTGTTCGTTTTTTCGTGACGGTTTAGAGTCTACCGTTTTTGGCTTGCAGCCTGACATTTACCCTCAGGTGTCCCGACTCGGTAGAGTCCTTAACAGATTACTGGCAGGCCTGACTTCGAACCTCATAGTTCCCTGACTCTCCTGGGCATACCCATCGGATAGGTGCCGGATTTTTCGGTATTCGTAACGTTACAGAGTCGTACCGATTGGCTGCAGCCTGACAGTTTAACCGCATCGGTACGGACAACGTAGAGTCTTACCGTTGCATGGCAGCCGCGTCGAACCTCGTTGTTCCTGACTCTCTGGGTCAAATCCAGTGGATAGGTGCCCTATTTTC
Organism: Sceloporus undulatus; assembly: GCF_019175285.1. Lineage (NCBI taxonomy): Eukaryota > Metazoa > Chordata > Lepidosauria > Squamata > Phrynosomatidae > Sceloporus > Sceloporus undulatus. Next base: position 13,133 of record NW_024803038.1, on the reverse strand, counting down.
GTTATTCGTGACGTTCCAAAGTCGTAACGATTGCTCGGCCTGAACATTTACCCTCATCGGTCCCTGAATCTGTCGAGTTTTACCGATTGCATGGCAGCCTGACTTCGAACCGTCGTCTTCCCTGACTCCTCCTGGGTCATAGCAATTGGGTAAGGGGCCTGATTTCATTAGTCGGGACGTGATATAGTCATACCGATTGGCTTGAGGTTCCTGAATTTCCGCCTTCTCGGTCAATGACTCTGTGAGTCTTACCGATTGCCATGGCAGCCTTGACATCGACTCCTGTCGTCGTTCCATGACTCTCCCTGGGTTCATACCAAATTGGATTAGGTGGGCCCGGTTTCAGTGTTTCGTGACGTTTCATAGTCGTACCGATTGCTTCAGCCTGACATTTAACCTCATGGTTCCCCTGATCTTGTAGAGTCCCTTTACAGATTACATGGCAGCCTGACTTCGAACCCTCGTCGTTCCCATGACTCTCCTGGGTCAATAATACCAATTAGTTAGGTGGCCTGAATTCGTTTGGTGCGTTATAATAGTCATTCCAATTGGGCTTGCAGGACGATTTTTCCTTCATCGGTACGCTGACGTCTCTGAGTCTTATGGATCCATGTCGGCCTGACCTCGACCTTCGTCGTTCCCATGATTCTCCTGGGGCATAGCAATTGTGTAGGTGCCGCCCGATTTCGTTATTCGTAGACATTCTATAGTCATTTCGATTGGCTGCAATCTGAATTTATTCCTTCATCATGCTCCCGGAGTCCGGGATCTTACGGATCCATGTCATCCTGCACTTGCCCTCGTCCTTCCCTGACCTCTCCTGGGTCATACCAATGGATAGTCCAGATTTCGTTATTCAATGCGTTATAGAGTCCTTATCGATGGCTTGCAGCCTGACATGTACCCTCATCGGTACCCCTGACGCTGTCGAGTCTTACCGATGGCAATGCAAGCCTGACATCGACCCTCGTCGTGTCCATACGTCTCCTGGGTCCATACCATTGGATAGGTGTCCACAGTTTCGTTTTTCGTGACGTGGTAAGAGTCATACCGTTGGGCTTGCACCTGACATTTAACCTCATGCGTCCCTGAACTCGGTAGAGGTCTTATCTTACAGATTAACATGGCAGCCGGACTTAAGAACCTCTGTTCCCCCCTGACTGTCCTGGGTCATACCAATCGGATAGGGACGGATTCGTTATGCCGACGTTACACAAGTCGTAGACCGATTGGCTTGCAGCCTGGACATTTAACCTCATCGGTCCCTGACACTGGTAGAGTCTTACCGATGGCATGGCAGCCTGAATTCGAACATCGTTGTCCATGACTCTCTTGGGCCTCTTGGTCAAATCAATGGGATGAGGTGCCCTATTCCGTTATTCGTGCGTTCCATTCCAAAGTCCGTAACGAGTGGCTCACGCCTGACATTTTAACCTCAGCGGGCCTGAATTCTGTCGGTTTTTACCGAGTGCATGGCAGCCTGACTTCGAACCCTCCCGTCGTTCCTGACTCTCTGGGTCATATCAATTGGTTAGGTGCCTGATTTCATTATTCGTGACGTTATATAGTCATATTACCGAGGGAACTTGAGTCGGAATTTCGCCTTTCGGTCGCTGACTCTTGCTGGAGTCTTATGGAATCCATGTCAGCCTGACCTAGCCTTCGTCGTTCCATGAGTCTCCGGGGTCATAGCATTGTGTTAGGGTGCCCGAATTTTCGGTATGCGTGACGTTATAATAGGCAGTTCGATTGGCTTGCAATCTGATTTCTCCTTTCGCCTTCATCGCTCCCTGGACGCCTGGAGTCGTACGGATACCATGTCAGCCTGCCCTTGCCCTCGCCTTCCCCTGACTCTCCTGGGTCATACCAATTTGGATAGGTGCCCCAGATGTCGTTATTCATGACGTTATATAGTCATTCCAATTGGCCTTGCAGTCTGATTTTTACTTCAATCAGTCGCTGACTCTCTGGAGTCTTATGGAAGCCTGTCAGCCTGACCTCGCATCGACCGTCGTCGTTCCATGATTTCTCCTGGGTCTAGCAGTGTGGAGGTGCCCCGATTTTCGTTATTCGTGAAGTACTATAGTCCCAGTTCAGATTGGGCTTGCAATCTGATTCTCAGTCAATCGCATCCCTGAGACGCTGAAGTCTACGGAGACCATGTCAGCCGTAACCTTGCGCCCTCGTCCCTTCCGCTGACTCGCCTGGGCTACCAATTGATAGGTGCCAGATTTCGTTTATCATATACGTTATAGAGTCTTATCGATAGGCTTGCAGCCTGACATTTACCCCTCATCGGTCCCCTGACTCTGTACGAGTCTTACCGATTGCATGGCATCCTGACTTCGAACCTCTTTTGTTACCTGACTCTCCTGGGTCAGATCAATGGGTTAGTGCCTGATTTTGTTATTCGGTGACGTTCGCAAAGTCGGAACGATTGCTCGCAGCCTGAAATGTACCTCATCGGTCCCGACGCTGTAATGCCCTACCGTTGCATGGCAGCCTGACTTCGAACCTCGTTGTTTCCATGACTCTCCTGGGGTCAAATTCAATTGGATAAGGCCCTAATTTCATTGTTTGTGACGTTCCAAAGTCGTAACGAGTGCGCGCACCTGACATTTACCCCCTCATCGGTCCCCTGAATCTGTCGAGTTTTACCGATTGCATGGCAGCGGACTTCGAACCTCGTCCGTTCCCTGTCTCTCCTGGGTCATATCAATTGGTTAGGTGCCGGATTTTGTTATTCTGACCGTGTTATATAGTCATACCGATTGGCTTGAGAGTCTGAATGTCGCCTTCATAGGTCCCCCATGACTCTCTGGAGTCTTAGGAATCCATGTCGAGCCTGGACCTGGATCCCGGCTTCCATGACGCTCCTGGTCAATACATTGTATAGGGTCATGATTGTTCGTTATTCGTGATGTTACAGAGTCGTAACCGATTGGCTTGCAGCCTGACATTTACCCTCAGTCGTCCAGGACTCGTAGAGTCTTACGCGATGCATGGCAAGTCGACATCGACCCTCGTCGTTCCCATGACTCTCCTGGTCATAACAATTGGATAGGTGCCCGGTTTCGTTTTTCGGAAGTTTTTTAGAGTCAACACGTTTTGCTTGCAAGCCTGACATTTAATAACCTCATGCGTCCACCTGACTCTGTAGAGTCTACAATTACATGGCAGCCTGCTCGAACCTCATAGTGTTCCCCCTGACGCTCCTGGTCATACAATCGGATAGGTGCCCCAGGAAATTTTCGTTATCCTGTGACGTTACAGAGTCGTACACGATTGCTTGCAGCCGGACATTGTACCCTCATAGGTCCCTGACACTGTAGATCTTACCTGAATTCGCACCTCGTGTTCCATGACTCTCCCTGGTCAAATAATTGGATAGGTTGCCCGATTTCGTTATTCGTGACGTTCCAAAGTCGTAACGATTGGCTCGCACCTGAATTTTTACCCTCATCGTTCCTGACTCTGTAGAGATCTTTATTACCGTTTTTGCATGGCAGCCTGACTCTCGAACCTCGTTGTTCCACCACATGAACTCTCCCTGGGTCAAATCAATTGGATAGGTGCCCTATTTCATATTTGTGACGTTTCAAGTCGTCACGATTGGCTCCAGCCTGACATTACCCTCATCTTCCCTGATCTTCGAGTTTTAACCGATTGCAAATAGCAGCCTGACTCGAACCTCGTCGTTTCCTTCGCTAACTCTCCTGAGGTCAATATCATTGGTTAGTTGCCTGAGTTCGTTGTCGTGCGTTATATAGTCAACCGATGGCTTGAGTCTGAATTTCCTCCCTTCATCGGTCCATGCTCTCCTGGAGTCTTATACGGAATCCATGTCAGCCTGACCTGGACCCCCCCTCGTCGTTCCTGACTCTCCTGGGTCATACCAATTGGATTAGCGGCCGGATTTCGTTAGTCGTGAACGTGTACAGAGTCGTACGCGATTGGCTTCAGCCTGAATTAATCCTCATCGGGTCCCCGGAATCTGTAGAGTCTTTTACCGATTGCATGGCAGCCTGACATCGACTCTCGTCGTTCCATGTCCTCCTCATGGGTCATAACCAATTGGATAGGTGCCGTTTTCGTTTTTCGTGCGTTTCAGAGTCGTACGTTTGGCTTGCAGCCCTGACATTTACCTCATGGGTCCCTGACTCTGTAGAGTTTACAGATTACATGGCACCTGACTTCGAACCTCCAGAGTTCCCTGACTCTCCTGGTCATAATCAATTGTAGGTGCCTGATTTCGTATATTCGTGACGTTTATATAGTCCATACCGATTGGCTTGTGGCTGAATGTCTACCGTCAACGCGCCATGACTCCTGGAATCGTACGGATCCATGTCAGCCCTGACAGGACCTTCTGGTTCCATGACTCTCCGGGGTCATACCAAGTGGATAGGTGCATGATTTTGTTAGTCCGTGTGTTACAACAGAGTCGTACCGATGGCTTGCAGCCTGACATTTACACGCATGCATGCCCTGAATATGTAGAGTTTTATATATTACCGATTGCATGGCAGCCAGAACTTCGAAAAAAAAACCCCTGTCGTTCCCTTCCCTGAACGCTACCTGGGTCAATCATTGGTTTAGGTGCCTGAATTTTCGGTATTCGTTTACGGTTTATAGAGTCAGACCGATTGGCTTGAGCCACTGAATCTCCTTCATCAGTCCTCCATGAACTCGAAGTCTTAAACGGAATCCATGTCAGCCTGACTTGGACCCTCGGCGTTCCATGACTCTCCTGGGTCATACCAGGTGGATAGGTCCCTGATTTCGTTAATTCGTGATGTTACAGAGTCATACCGATTGGCTTTGCAGCCTGACATGTACCCCATCATCGGTCCCCTGACTCTGTAGAGTCCCGTACCGATTGCATGGCACCTGACATCTACCCTCGTCGTTCCATACTCTCCTGGTCATACCAATTGGATAGGTGCCCGGTTTTCGTATTTCGTGACAGTTTTCAGAGCTCGATGACCGGATGTTTTTTGGGATGTCTCTTGACAGGCCTGACATTTTAGTCACTCATGGGGTCCCTGACTCTGTACAGCGTCGTTTACAGATTAACATGGCAGCCCGGAGCTTCGAATACCTCATAGTTTCCCTGACGCTCCTGGGTCCATACCAATCGGATAGGTGCAGGTTTCGTTAGTCGTAAAGCGTGACGATCCGTACCGATGGGCTTTGCAGCCTGACATTTACGTTACCACTCATCGGTCCCTGACACGGTAGAGTCTTACCGATGGCATGGCAGCCTGACTTCGAACCTCTTGTTCTCACGCATGACTCACTCGCCATGGTCAAATCATTGGATAGGTGACCTATTTCGTTATGTTCGTACAGACTTATCAAAGATCGGAAACGAGGGGCGTCGCAGCCTCGACGTTTACCCTCACGGTACCTGAATCGTCGAGTTTACCGATTGCAATGGCAGCCTGACTTCGAACCTCGTCATTCCCTGAAATACTCCTGGGTCATATCATTGGTTAGGGGTGCCTGATTTCATTATTCGTAGACGGGTATATGTCATATAGCCACGATTTGGCGTGGAATGTACTTACGATTAAAGCTTTGATACATTGTCCTGAATTTCCTCCTTGCATCGGGTTCCATGAACTCTGTAGAGTTCTGACCGATTGCATGGCAGCCTGACATCGACTCTCGTCGTTCATGACTCTCCTGTGTCATACCATTGGATAGGTGCCCGGTTTCGTTTTTCCGTACGTTTCATCAGAGGCGTACCGATGGGGCTTTGCAGCTGACTTTAACCCTCATCAGTAGTCCCTTAATAGTTAGAGTCTTTCCGAGTCATGGCGGCTGACAGTCGCCCTCGTCGTTGCCATGACTCTTCCTGGGTCCATAACCAATTAGTTAGGTGCCGGAATCCTTTAGTCGTGACGTTATATAGTCATTCAATTGGCTTGCAGCTGAATTTGTTCCCCTTGAATCGGTCGTCTGACTCGCTGGAGTCTGAGGGAATCCTGTCAGCCGGAAAAACCGTCAGACCGTCGTCGTTTCCATGGATTTCTCCTGGGTTCATAAGCAATTGTGAGGTGGCACGATTTTGTTATTCGTGACATTCTATAGTCATTTCGATTGGCTTGCAATCGGAATTTCGCCTTCAATCGTCCCTGAAGTCTCTGGAGTCTTAGACGGAAGAAAAAGACCATGTTCAGCCTCCCTTGCCCCCTCGTCCTTCACTGACTCGCCTGGGTCAATACCATTGGATAGGTGCCCAAATTATCCGTTATTCATGACGTTATAAGAGAGCGAGTGCTTTTATCGATTAGGCTGTGAGCAGCCATGACATTACCCTCCATCGGTCCCTGACTCTGTCCGAGTCTTACGATTGCAGGGCAGCCTGACATCGAACCCTCGTCGTTCCATGACTCTCCTGGTCATACCAATTGGTAGGTACCACCGGTTCGTTTTCGTGACGTTTTAGAGTCTACCGTTTGCTTGCAGCCTGACTTTAACCTCATGCCTTCCCTGACTCTGTAAGAGTCGTACGTTACAATGGCAGCCTGACTACGACCTCATAGTTCCCTGACTCTCCTGGGTCATACCAATCGATAGGTGCCGGATTCGTTATTCGTGACGTTACAGAGTCGTACCGATTGGCTTGCAGCCTGACTTTACCCTCATCGATCCCTACACTGTAGAGTCTTATACCGATTGCATGGCAGCCTGACTTTCGAACCTCGTTGTCCATGACTCTCTTGGGTCAAATCAATGGATAGGTGCCCTATGTCGTTATTCGGGACGTTCCAAAGTTTTTAACGATGGCTCGCAGCCGACATTTACCCTCATCGGTCCTTGAATCTGTCGAGTTTTACCGATTGCATGTCAGCCTGACTTCGACCTCGTCGTTCCTGACTCTCCTGGGTCATATCATTGGTTAGGTGCCTGAGTTTCATTATGCGTGACGTTATATAGTTTTTATACGATTACTCGGATCTGAGGTCTCCTTCAAGCGGGTCGCTGACTCTCGGAGTCCTTATGGAATCCATGTCAGCCTGACGCGACCTTCGTCGTTCCATGATTCTCCTGGGTCATAGAAGTGTGTAAGGTGCCCGATTTCGTTATTCGTGACCGTTCTATAATCCATTTCGATTGGCTTGGCAATCTGAATTTCTCCTTCATCGCTCCCTGAGCCCTGGAGGCCTTACGGATACATTCAGCCTGCCCCGTGCCCCTCGGCCGCCCTGACTCTCCGGGTCATACAATTGGATAGGTGCCAGATTTCGTTATTCATCGGAACTTATATAGTCATTCCAATTGGGGCCTTTGCAATCGGAATTTTTACGTCAATCCGTCGCTGACTCACTCTGGAGTCCTTAGGAAGCCATGTCACCCTGAACTCGACCTTCGTCGTTGCATGACTCTCCTGTTATAGAAATTGTGTAGTTGCTCCGATTTCGTTATTCGTGACGTACTATAGTCCATGTCGATTGATTGCAATACTGAATTTTTTTTGCTTCTTCATCGCTCCTGAAACTCTGGAGTCCTTACGGATACCCATGTTCCAGCGGAACCTTGCCCCTCTTCCTTTCCCCTATCTCCTGGGTCATCCATTGATAGGTGCACCGGTTTCGTTTTTCGTGAACGTTTCCAGAGTCGTACCGTATGTGGCGTGCAGCCTGACAGTTACCTCATGGGTCCCGGACTCTGTAGAGTCTACAGATATACATGGCAGCCTGAATTGAACCTCATAGTTTCCATACACCGCTCCTGGGTCATATCAATGGGTTTAGGTGCCGTTTCTTTATTCGTGACCGTTATATAGTCATCCGATTGGCTTTGAGTCTGAAATTGTTCTCCTCAAAAATCGGTCCATGACTCTCGGGAGTCTTACGGAATCCATGTCAGCCTGACCTGGACCCTCGTCGTTCAATGACTCTAACTGGGTCATAACCAATTGGATAGGTCCCGATTTCGTTATTCGTTATGTTACAGATCGTACGATTGGCTTCCACCTTTCATTTACCCCCTCATCGGTCCCTGCGCTGTTAGAGTCTTACCGGTTGCATGGCAGCCTGACTTCGAACCTCGTTGTTCCATGACTCTCTGGGTCAAAATCAATTGATAGGTGCCCGGTTTCGGTAAGTCGTGACGTTCCAAGTTCGTACGATTTGGCTCGCAGCCCTGACATTACCCTCAGCGGATCCCTGAATCTTTTGAGTTTTACGTTGCATGGCAGCCGGACCTTCGAACCTCGGTCGTTCCCTGGCTCTCTTGGGTCATATCAATTGGTTTAGGTGCCTGATGGTTTGTTATGCGTGACGTTATAATAATAGCAGACGATTGGCTTGAGTCTGAATTTCGCCTTCATCGGTCCAGACTCTCTGGAGTCTTACAGAATCCCCCCCATGTCAGCGCTGACCTGGACCCTCGGCGTTCCCTGACTCTCCCTGGGTCATACCAATTGGATAGGTCCCTGAGTTTTCGTTTGCGGACGTACAAGGTCGTACCGATTCGCTTGCACAAAGCCTGACATTTAACCCGCATCGGTCCCTGACTCTTAGAGTCGACCGATTGCATGCAGCCTGACATCGACTCTCGTCGTTCATGAATCTCCTGGGTCATACCATTGGATAGGTGCACGTTTCGGTTTTCGGGACGTTTTAGAGTCATACCGTTTGGCTTGCAGCCTGACATTTAAAACCTCATGCGGCCCCTGATCTGTAGAGTCTTACAGATTACATGGCAGCCTGACGTCGACCAGTCATAGTGCCCGCACGCTCCGGGTCAACGCAAGCGGATAGGTGCCGGATTTCAGTATTCCTGACGTTACAGAGTCGTACCGATGGCTTTGCAGCCTGAACAGTTACCCTCATCGGTCCCTGACACTGTAGAGTCCTTACGATTGCATGGCAGCCTGACCTTCAAACCTCGTTGTTCCATGACTCTCCCTGGGGCAAATAAATGTGGATAGGTTGACCAATTTCGTTATTCGTGCGTTCTACAGTCAGTACGATTGGCTGCAATCTGAATTTCCGCCTTCAAACGCTCCCTGAGAATCTGGAGTCTTTACGGATTAAACCATGTCAGCCTGCCCTTGCCCCTCGTCCTTCGGTTCTGCCCTGACTCTCTGGGTCATGACCAGGGGATAGGTGGCCAGTTATCGTTATTCATAGTTATATAGTCATTGCAATTGGCTTGCAGTCTGATTTTTACTCATCCAGTCGCGGACTCCTCTGGAGTCTTAGGGAATCCATGCAGCCGGACCTCGACCTTCGTCGTTCCATGACTCCACCTGGGTCATAAGAATTGTGTAGGGGCCCGATTTCGTTAGTCGTGACTTCTATAGTCATTTCGATTTGGGCTTTCAATCTGAATTTCTCCTTCATCCTCCCTGAGACCTTCTGGAGCCTTACGGATAACCATGTGAGCCTCACCTTGCCCCTCGTCCTTACCTGACGCGCCTGGGGCAGACCAAGTGGATAGGTGCCAGATTGTCCGTATTCAGGTCATGACGTTATAGAGTCTTAGCGAGATGCTTGCGCCTGACAGTTACCCGCATCGGTCACCGGACGCTGTAGAGTCTTACCGGTGTGCATGGCAGACTGAACTTCGAACAACTCGTTGTTCTCCATGACTCGCCTGGGTCAAATCAATTGGAATAGGTGCCCCTAATTGACATATTTGTGACGTTCCAAAGTCGTAACGATTGCTCACACCTGCATTTATACCCTCACGGTCCCCTGAAATATGTCAGTTTTACCGATTGCATGGACACCTGACTTCGAACCTCGTCGTTACACCTGACTCTCCGGGATTTCATATCATTGGTTAGGTGCCTGAATTTTGTTATTCGTGACGGTATAGAGTCTACCGATGTGGCTTGAGAGTCCTGAATTTCTCTTCAACTCGTCCATGACCTCTGGAGTCTTTCCTTAACGGAATCCATGTCAGCCCTACCTGGACCCTCGTCGTTCCCTGACTCTCTCGCCTGGGGCATACCAATGATAGGGCCCCTGATTTCGGTATTCGATGATATTACGGTCGTATACCGATTTGGCTTGCACCTGCATTTACCAACCCGTCATCGTCTCTGACTCTGTAGATCCTTACCGCTTTGCATGGCAGCCTGACATCGACTCTCATCTTCATGACATCTCCCTGGGTCATAACAAATTGGATAGGTGCCCGGTTTCGTGTTTTCGTGACGTGTCAGAGTCGTACCGTTTGGCGTTGCAGCCTGACAGTTAACCTCATCGTTCCCTGACTCGGTAAGAGTCCTTACAGATTACATGGAAGCCTGACTTCGAACCTCATAGTTCCCTCACTCTCCGGGGTCATATCAATTGGTTAGGTGCCCGGTTCGGTGTGTTTTATTCGTGACGTTTTAGAAGTCATACCGTTTGGCTTGCAGCCCTGACGTTAACCTCATGCGTCCCTGACTCTGTAGAGTCTTACAGATTACATGGCGCCTGACGACGAACATCAGAGTCCCGACGCTCCCTGGGTCATAACATCGGATAGGTGCGATTTCGTTATTTGTGACATTACAGAGTCGACCGATTGGCTTGCAGCCTGACATTTACCTCATCGGTCCCTGACACTGTAGAGTCTTAAATAACCGATTGCAATGGCAGCCGGACTTCGACCTCGTTGTTCATGACTCTCTGGGCAAATCAATTGTTAGGTGCCCTGTTTCGTTATTTGTACTTCCAAAGTCGTAAAGATTTGGCTCCAGCCTGAAACATTTACCCTCACGGTCCTGAACTGCCGAGTTTTTACCGAATGCAATGGCAGCCTGACTGCGAACCGCGTCGTGCACGGCCTCTCTTGGGTCAAAATCAATTGGGTAGGTGGCCTGATTTGTTATTCGTGATGTTATATATCTACGATGCTGAGTCCTGAATTTTCGCATGTCAGCGGTCTCATGACTCTCTGGATCTTACGAAGCCAGTCAGCCTGACCCTGGACCGCCTCGTCGGTCCCATGGCTCTCCTGGTTCATACAATTGGATAGGTCCCTGATTTCGTATCGGACGTTACCAGAGGGCGGACCGATGGGGCTTGTAAGGCCTGACATTAACACTCATCGGTCCCTGCTCTGTAGAGTCTTTTAATACCGATTGCATGGCAGCCTGACATAGACTCTCGTCGGTTCCATGACCTTCTACTCGGGTCAGACCAATTGGATTAGTGGCCCGGTTTCGTTTTTTGTGACGTTTCAGAGTCGTATCCCGTTTTGGTCTTGCAGCCTGACATTTAACTCATGGGGTTCCCCTGACGCTGTAGAGTCTACAGATGAACATGCAGCCTGACTTCGAAATCTCGTTTTCCAGACTCTCCTGGTTCAAATCAATTGGATAGGTGCCCTATTTCAGTATTCGTGACCGTTCCAAAGTCGTAACGAGTGGCTGGCAGCCTTACATTTACCCTCTCGGTCTCCCTGAAATCTGGTCGAGTTTTACCGAGTACATGGCAGCCAGACTTCGACCTGGTCGTTCCTGAACCTCCTGGGTCCTATCCTTGGTTAGTGTGACTGATATCCGTTATTCGTGACTTATATAGTCATACCGATTGGCTTGGTCCTGAATTTCTCCTCATCAGTCCATGACTCTGAAGTCCTTACGGAATCAAGGTCACCTGAACTTGGACCGCGTCGTTCCATGACTCACTCCTGGGTCATACCATTGGATAGGTTCCCGATTTCGTTATTCGTGTGTTACAGAGTCCGTAACCGAGTGGCTTTGCAGCCTCATTACCCGCATCGGTCCCTGACTCTGTAGAGTCCTTAACCCTTGCATGGCAGCCTGACGCGACCCTCGTCGTTCCATGAACTCTCCGGGTCAGACCATTGGATAGGTTGCCCAGCGGTTTCAGGTATTTCGGACGTGTTTAAGAGTCATACCCGTTTGGCTTGCAGCCTGAACATTTAACCTCATGGGTCCCTGACTCTTATAGTCTTATACGATCCATGTCAGCCTGACCTGAACCCTCGTCGTTCCCTGACTCTCATGGGTCATACCAATGATAGGTCCCTGATTTGCGTTATTCGTGACATTGACAGAGTCGTACCGAGGTTGCGTGCAGCCTGACATTTACCCGCATTTATCGTCTCGGACTCTGTAGAGTCTTACGATTGCATGTCATCCTACATCGACTCTCATCTTTCCATGACTCTCCGGGTCATCACCAATTGGATAGGTGCCACGGGTTCTTTTTCGTCGACGTTCAGGTCGTAACCCGTTTTGGCTTGCAGCCTACATTTACCCTCAATCGTCATGACTCGGTTAAGTCTTACAGTTGCAATGGCAGCCTACTTAAAAGAAAAAAAGAAAAA
>NW_024803038.1:0-802 GCF_019175285.1 Sceloporus undulatus | reverse complement strand
CTCCTGGGTCATATCAATTGGTTAGGTGCCTGATTTCATTATTCGTGACGTTATATAGTCATACCGATTGGCTTGAGTCTGAATTTCTCCTTCATCGGTCGCTGACTCTCTGGAGTCTTATGGAATCCATGTCAGCCTGACCTCGACCTTCGTCGTTCCATGATTCTCCTGGGTCATAGCAATTGTGTAGGTGCCCGATTTCGTTATTCGTGACGTACTATAGTCATTTCGATTGGCTTGCAATCTGAATTTCTCCTTCATCGCTCCCTGAGACTCTGGAGTCTTACGGATACCATGTCAGCCTAACCTTGCCCCTCGTCCTTCCCTGACCCTCCTGGATCATACCAATTGGATAGGTGCCAGATTTCGTTATTCATGACGTTATAGAGTCTTATGGATAGGCTTGCAGCCTGACATTTACCCTCATCGGTCCCTGACTCTGTCGAGTCTTACCGATTGCATGGCAGCCTGACTTCGAACCTCTTTGTTCCCTGACTCTCCTGGGTCATATCAATTGGTTAGGTGCCTGATTTTGTTATTCGTGAAGTTCCAAAGTCGTAACGATTGGCTCGCAGCCTGAAATTTACCCTCATCGGTCCCTGACTCTGTAATGTCTTACCGGTTGCATGGCAGCCTGACTTCGAACCTCGTTGTTCCATGACTCTCCTGGGTCAAATCAATTGGATAAGTGCCCTATTTCATTATTTGTGACGTTCCAAAGTCGTAACGATTTGCTCGCAGCCTGACATTTACCCTCATCGGTCCCTGAATCTGTCGAGTTTTACCGATTGCATGGCAGCCT
>NW_024803037.1:16751-17758 GCF_019175285.1 Sceloporus undulatus | reverse complement strand
TAAAGGTGCTTCCACATTTCTATTTCTGTATCCGCTCCCCTTCCTTCCTCCTTGACAGCAGAGAAGGCTTTCTACTGCAGTTCTGTTAACTCTGCAAAGACAGTTTTGAATGCATTTTCTTTGCACTATTCATCCTTATCACCGTCCTCTTTTTTTAAAATAGTGCTACCATCTGCATATCTTTTACTAGCAGCAATATCTTGTCACATTTTTAATGTGTTTGTTTAAATTTAATACAGAAAAAGCCAACAAGCATAGTGCAAAAACCAGCATTTTCCTGTCTGAACAGGCAGTTCCAACATGTTTGGTACAGAGACCATCATCTCCAGCTTCACTGATTTTGGCTGGGACTGTCCCAACTAATCCTTTGGTCATTCCACTTTTTCAACCGCTTATAAAATGTTTCCGCTTGTCTCTCCTTAGAGTTTGGCTTACTTCAGTTGTTACAAACTTAGTTCAAAGTGCAAAAGTAGTTTGCTCTCCATTAACTCAGCAGCAAGGAGAGGAGAGGAAGGGATCCTCTTGTCCTTCCCAGTGCGCTAAGGCAAAAGCAAACTGCGGCAACCTCTCCTAGTTTATGTATTTTTCCTCATTATAAGCATTGCCATCGTTCCTTCGTCACGTGCAATTTTAATTTGTGAAATACTGGAAGGTATGAAATACAGGGAATGCTTTTTGAATCCTTTGTGCCTCCTTTCTCTCACTTCTGGCTGTCTCTTTGTATCGCCTGCTAAATCTCTTGCGAGTGTGAGATCACAACTCTATCTTGAGACGTTTCCATTGTGGACTTTCAGAGGTTCTGGGAGACTGAGGCCTGTTCCAGACTGCCAAAATAAAGCTGCTTCGGGTCTCTTTGCAGGTATGCTGTTTAAATGATGCATGGGTCCTAAGAGTCTGGAGGTTGCGCCAAAGCCACACTCCATTCCTAAGCACTGGAGGGCAGCTTTGGTGCAGCTTCCAGATTCTTAGGATGCATGCAGCATTTAAACAGCATACCTCCAAAGAGA
>NW_024803037.1:0-16726 GCF_019175285.1 Sceloporus undulatus | reverse complement strand
TTCTGGGCCGCGCTTGTCAGAGGAGGTTTGCCCTTTTGCCTCCCCTGAGGCTGCGAGAATGTAACTTGCCCAACGTCACCAGTGGGTTTCATGGCCCAAGTAGGCGATTCGGAACCCGGGCTCCCGAGTGCAGTGTACACATTCAACTCACTACGCCCACTAGCTGTTGAGGTATTTGCACACATTCCCTGTTCTGGTCATACCAGCACTATTTTGGGTCACGGTGAAAGAGGAAACAATGTGTTGGCCAGTAATGGGAACCTTTTTGAGGCGAGTGGCCCAAATTGCAAACGCAAAACCCATTATTTATTGCAAAGTGCCATGTCCCTCTGGTTTCTAGTAACAAATTCTGGCAAATCTTTGCTGGGGCAATGGCCCACATGTGCCCACAGAGAGGGCTCTGAGTGCCACCTCTGGCACGCGTGCCATAGGTTCACCATACTGGCTAGGATACCTTAGCCTTTGGCCTGATCCGCCTTTGGTTCTTTGCATGTTTCTTCAATGAAAATGACATTTTAGGAGCCACCGCCTTTTGTAGGTTAATAGTGATTGAGGTGCCAAGGCAATAGGCTCCCTTCAAGAGCTGCTATTCCAGGCCTTTTTCATTGCCCTTCTGCTCAAAATAACCACACTAAAACCTAATACTTCGTCGTACTTTTTGTGTAAATATCCAGTATAAAGACGTGGGGGAATTTGCATTTTTGGATCGCGTTTCAGTGTTATAAAAGAATTCCAAGGAACATGGTGACCTTTTACACAGGATCTGTAAATTGCCAAAAAACTGCATTAAAGCTCACACACACAGGACCATACAAACCCGGCTTCTGCTCTTGTTCTCTCCCAAGCATAAGCCGTTTTTGGATGTTCGCATCAATTTTGTGATTTGAGGCTTCGCTAGCTACTAAAATCCAGGACGATTCAGTTTCGTGGCAAGAGATGGGAAAAGAAAATCGCAGTCTTATGATTCAGTGCCCTGACAATATATTCAGAAGGGTAAATTGTGTTAGAGGTTTCGGCAAAAATTAGTATATCTCCTTGGCGTCTTTCGGTCTTTATGGTTGCCATCTGAAACTAAGGGGAGGAGATATCCGTCAGCTTTATTTCTCCCGCTTCTCATATTTGCAGTTTTTCTTCAGTTACCAGTCGCTAGCATCTCCAAATTTTTGTTTTAAGAGTCCCAAGGACAACGCTTACATTTTGTTTTCTATGGCAGGTTTCGGTTTTGATTTTTCATTAATGCATCGCATTGAGAAGGCTCGTGTGGTTTCAAGGGTTTGATCTGGACTAAAGTGTGTATCAAAATTGGAGAGGGGGATTAGGATGTAGGTAGGATTTTGGGAAGGGGGAGGTCCCGACTAGTGCCACCCTTATAATGGGGATCTAGGTGCGGAAGCAAAGCAGCATTACACCATTCTTTTCTAAGGGAAGGGGTCCGGACCCCTCGAACCACCCCCTTGGCCTACGTCCCTGTTGGGCGAGCTTTTTGCAGCTTGTTCTGCATGACTGCGGTTCATAACGAGTGCATTCCTAATAAACGTTGATGTGTTATCTCATGTGATTGCTTTCTATGGGGGTCGTTCTTAAGAGGCGCTCCGATTCGTCTGCTCCAACTCTCTCCATTTTGGTGAATTTGGAACAAGCGAATTCACCAAAACCTGCTTCTAGCTCACTTCAGTTTCATTTGAATAAATGGTATGGTGTGGAAGATACTTCGATGTCGTCCCCCTTCGCCCCCTGCCACCATCACCACCATCCCCAATTGATCCTGGCCTCCCACATCTCAATCCTCTCTGCACCTTGAAACCCATCCCATCATCCCATCATCCACTGCTTCTCCTGCATCCCGATACCTGGTCACAGTGGGGGGACTCCCTTTGCCAATCCGTCCCATCATCACCCCGTTGCTCCAGCATCCCATCTCTCCTCTCTGCCAAAACTACCATTATCCTATCATCCCCTGACTGCATCTTCACCCGCTGAAGGTGCTAGTAAGGTAGGGGCGGGAAGGCGGAAGGTCCAGAGCCCAATAAAGCATGCGCAAGGGTGCCGATTCAAATTCTGAATATCTCCCAAAGTCAGGGACGTAGCCAAGGGGTGGGGGTTTGTGGGGTCAGGACCCCCCGTACATTGGTGTGCGCTGTGCCCGCCAAACCCATCCCCATTATTAATGGTTTGGCATTCGTCTGGGAACCCCCCTTCCTAAAAATCCTAGCTACGTTCCCTATCTCCGTGTGGTACACAATGTGCACTCACCACGCTGTTGCTTGAATCCGACCACGTGACTGCCTTGGATCGAAGCCGGCCTCTCTTCCCCCTCGATTCGGAAAGGCACTGGAAAGGCAACCAGGTGTAGAAAAAAATCCATTTTAACGTTTATATTCTCAGTGCTAGGGACCAGGGTGAATCCGAATCTGGTGTGAAAAACACAATACGTTTCACTTTGCTAGAATAGGAGAAGACTGCGGATCTGAATGCGAAACCCCCTCCGTTGGTTGATAAGGGCCCTAAGAGCATTGAAAACCCCCGTGGGTAAAACTTGGGCAAGTCACACATCTGCTCCTCAAAGGAAGGCAAAAGCGCGCCCTATCGAATAAGTCTTGCCATATAAACCCTGCTATCTTAGGGATGTTCTGTGAGAAATGGTTGAAAGCACATAACAAGAATTGTGTATGGTGCAGTTCTACTGCAGACTGATCCAGTTTGACACCACTTTTAAGTGCTGTAGCCCAGCCTATGGCCTCTGGGATTTGCACTGCAGAAATAATTCCATATTGATACCCACTTTAGCTGCCATGGCTAATGGCCTATCGCAATTTGGAGATTGTGGTTTCGTGATGACATTTAGCCTCCTCTTTCAGAGAGCTCTGAGCAACGCACAAAACTACAGTTTCCCGACTTCCATTGCATGGAGCATGTCAGTTAAAGTGGTGTCACCACTGGTATTCCTGCCGTGCAGATGCAGCCTGGCCTTCTCTTTTCCCTGGTCCCGTCTCCCTTTTCTCCCATCTATTGACTGCAGCTTGCAATGATGGGGTAATTTTTTTTATGCCAACCTCAAAAGGGCCCCGCTTCATTATAGTCCAGTGCTTCACTTAATTACCTTTTTCCCTTTTCCTTTTCCTTTGCAGATATGCTTGTGTTCTGGTCCTTCACTTGCTTACTGATAATACGCTGTCTGTCTACATAGTGCTCGGAGGATACACCACGGTGATGGATATGAAAAGCTGTTAAAGACTAGCCTACTGAGCAAATGCTCAGAGAAGGTGAGGATGGAGGGGGCAGAAACAAATGCGAAGGATTCTTAATTGTTGGCAAGGGAGAACCGGAACGGATGGCCTCTTTTCCTTCCATACCCTTTCAATTTAAATAAAATGCTTTGCAAAAATAGAGTAATCTGCGGGTTTCTAATACAATATAATCCCCATAATCCCCATCATGTACAAATTTTAATAATTAAAAAAAATAACCCATACCCCAGATTCAGCAAAAGACAAATGACTTTTCATGGTTAGCCTTTCAAAGTGAAATGGAAAATAGTCCCTGTTGCCATGATAATGTCACTTTGAAAGTCTGAATTGCTTAATTGCGTAGGGGAAGATAGGTCATCTGTTGGGACAGAAAACACCTTGATATAAGTATACTCTATTGGCAGCACCTGTCTGATTGTGGAAGCCAAGCAGATCAGCCCTGGTTAGACTTAGTTAGGAGACTGCCTAGGAATACCAGGTTATGTTTCGGAAGATGGAACAGGCTAAACCACTCTTTGAGTATCCCTAGAAAAACCCTATGAAAGTAATAGGGTCTCTTGTATTTCGCAGCAGTTTGAAGGCACATACAACACATTACGAGCCAGTGTGGTGCATGGTTAGAGCATTGGGATATGACTTAGGCGCGTTACAAAACCACATTTATATGCGTTCTGCGCATACTAGGGTTAGAAAGGGGCGTGCTAGGGTTAGGAAGGGTCTTACCTTCCTACCGGCCGTTCCTAGTAGGTGCGGAGCGCGTACTAAATGGCAGCGCCCATCCACCAGCAATCCAGAGTGCGCAGCGGAAGTGACACTGCGAGTGCGCGCCTCACGCCTTGTGGTGCCACTTCCGGGGGCCAAAAAGGAGCGCCATTTCGGCGCTCTTTTAAGCTGCGCCAGGAAGCCTCGCATCGGGCCGCTGTGGGCTTCTCAGCATAGCTAATGACGGCAAGCAGCAGACCCCGCTTTTGGCTGTCTGTAACGCACCTCTAATACCAGGGTTCAAATTCCAGCTTGGACATGTAAAACCCACTGGGTAAACTTGGTCAAGTCACCACTCATTGCAGATAGTTCTTTTGCAAGTGAACAGATGGAAAAGAGTCAGTGGCAGGACTAATGATCAGTATGCAGGTAGTCCAGTGGTTGGAGAAGTAGGAAGCAAAATGTGTAGCACTCAGTTCACAGAAGCGTTGTCTGAGTTGGCTGGAGAGGTGCAATGGATCAGACAGTGTGTGATCCAGGAGGAAGTGCACTCGGGTCGTGCTCTAGATATTTGGCCACCCGAGGCGAGAAATTTCCCCCCCCCGGTAGCCCTCAAATTATGGAAAATTAGGACATGATGTACACAAAATGTAGGAGAAATTGTAGGACGCTCAAAAATGCAGAACACAACCAACTAAAGCCAAAAACATTAATAAAAACATATAAATGCATGTTTCTCAGTCATGCTCAAATGGAGAACATTTGAGATTCTTCCTGGATAGGAGGTTGGGATAATAGCTTTGTGTGTTTGGATAAGAGGAACTTGCTGACAGTAAGGGTTCAACAGTGAACCACTCCCTCAGAATGGTGGTCTCCTTCTTTGGAGTTTTAAGCAGATATTGGACCCCAGAACATACTCTGACTCCCAGAATCATAGCCTTGAGCCAGAAAGAGTCAACCGGCATCTTCATCCAGTTGGGCACCAGACCGGACCACGGCAAGGTTCTACACCCAAAATATCAACACTAGTGTGCCTACAAGTTATGGCGTGACCCTATTATGAGGTTCTGGCAAGTTTCTTCAGATTTCTCTGGGTTTGCCATGCCTTCCCCTGAGGGCTGAAAGAGTGTGACTTGCCATAGGTCACCAGGGGTTTCAGTGGGCTGAGAGGGAATTTAATGTGCACCACTCGCTTTGTGACTCGGAATCACCCAAATTTCGCTCTTCACATGAGATAATTCATTCACGTGAATGCCTTGGATTCGAATTGACTCTGTTCCCCTTCAATTCGCATTGGCTCCAGTCTCATGTGTTGTTAGGGCCAGTGAGTAAAATGGGAAAGGAAAAAACAATTCTTTTGCAATGTATGGAGCTGTTACCATAAAATGTGGAGTCCCTTAAAGGCACCCACCAATTAATATGTTTCAGGGAACTTTAATAATAGCTCAAAGGAGAGTATAGTATGACTGGAAAACAGGCCGTCTTGAGATACTTACCGGTGTATATCAAGTCCAATCACACCAGAACTCCAGATGCAATTCCAAATTAATTTGTGGTTTATTAAGCCAATAAGCAACATATATAAAGAAACACATACACCACGTACACCCGAGCTAAAGAAAACAAAGTGGTAAAGGTGAATAGTAAAAGGCTTGCTAATGGGATATGTAACCAACTATGAAGTTTGTTTCCAATGAAGGAGGTCGGAACAGAAATGGATCACATAGCCTCTTGGAAAGATTGGAGCGGCTGGCCATTGAGAATCTGAGGGAAACCAGCAGCATGGATGCCTGCTTCCAAACTAGACCAAAGAGATGGGCTCTAAGGGGTTCTTAACATTACAACCAAAATGTGCTTGATGGCAGAAATCTTGAAACCATCTGTGTCAAACGTTTGGCGGGGGACTATTAGATGGGGGTTGCAGCGATGTGTCATATTGTGCACTGCTTAGACAAAAGCTGATGGCTACAGCAAATATTTTCAGGCCAAAAGCTGAGAGTTGTAAAATCTTCGGAGATGGGTGTTACAGTACTTTCAAAGACGTTGGGCAACGTCTGGAAGAGAGATCCTTGTCTTTACAAGCACTGCCATCTTCCTTGGTGGAATCCATCACCACTTCATAGATCAAAGGGATGATGCTGATATCTTGGGTGATGTATTGTAGTGAGTGCCTTGTTTCCTCCCTGTTTGGCGCCAACTGATCGGGCCAGATGTCTTCTTTTGGGGGCATTCCAGGTCACCCTATATCCAGAGTCCCCGTTTATATTAAGTTGATGTCAAATATAAGGAGGTGAGTTTCTCTAAACCCACGGCCTGCCCTCTCCAATCCGCTTCCTTCTTGTCTTCGCTTTCTGTTGTCCCTTTATTTTACCCTCTCTTTTTTATCTAAGAACGTGTCGTTTTTTTCCTGCTGCAGTTTCTATTGCTATTCTATCCTTGATCCTTTTCAGTCCAGCTTTCGCCCACTGCTTCGACTAAGATCATTGGTGTCTTTTGCTGGCTAAATCAAACGTCTTTATCTATCTAGTCTCCTGGAACGCTCTACTGCGTTTGACACCATTGATCATGGTCTCTTGGTGGATTTACTCCAAGACCCGGGTTTTGCGGGATCAGTTTTAATTGGTTTACATCCTACCTGTCTTTTGCGGTGGTTCCATGAGGTCAGGTTTCTGCCCCGTCCCATTAACTGTTGGATTGGAGGGTTCTGTCTTGGATCATTTACTGTTCTCCCTGTATACCCTGTCCCTGGGAAATCTTATTAGCTCCCAGGACGTAGCTGGATTTAGGAGGGGGGAGTCCAGATAAGTGTCACCATTATTAATGGGGCTTGGGCACAGCGGCACAGCAGCCACACCATTCATTTTCTATGGAAGGGGGGTCCGGATCCAAGAACCCCCCCCCTTGGCTACATCTCTGTAGCTCCTACGGCTTTCGATGTCACCTATATGCCGACGCCACCCAGCTGTACTTTTCTAACCCTGAGATTTCTCTGGGTTGAGCAATGATTATCATCATGTCTTGCTGCTGTCTCTGGGTAGATGATTCACCGGCGTCTGAAGCTCAAATGGCCAAAATTGAGCTACTTGTCTTCTCACCCAAGCCACTTTTGCAGTGCTCTTTGTCAATTACTGTGACTGACATTCTATTCAATCTGTCAATGAGGCCCGTAGTTGGCTTCCTATCGGACTTTCGTTCCACAGCACAGATCCAGGCTACAGCCAAGTATAAGATTCTTTTTTTATGATCTTGTCAGGATTTGACCGTTTCTTTCTTTTCGACGGCATGCATTGGCATATCACTCCTAGATTATTGCAACCCTTGCTAGTGGGTCTTCCTATTTCCCACTAGCCCCTAATCTCGTGTACATAACTCAGCTTCTCTGCCCATTGCTTTGTCATGCTAAGACTCAACAACTATTTTTGAAGAGACCATCTTCAATAAACAACCCAGAAGTGGAACAATTGCAAGAGAAACATCAGTGAATCTGCTTAGTCTTAGGTGCACCGTATGATATAAGATGACACTTCCAAACAACTGCTGATCTCAGACCAAGACGCTAATATTGCCATGCAATAATTCTCTCCCATCCGCTCTCTCTGTTGCATTTTGTACTCTAGCGTTAAGAGATTCTGGTATAGTTAATCCCAGGGCCATCTGCGAAAGCGACGCATTTATTGCTGTGAGTCTGGCTAATTTTTTTTACTAAGCGTACATACAGCCAATCTTAATCATTTACTACAATGCTCTATTATACATACTATGAAATTTAACAGGATGTCCTATATGGGGTCGTAATGCGGCAGCTGCAAATACTAATTAGGAAGCGCTCATTATTGTCCCTTCGATTTGCCAATGGCTGGGCAGCAAGCCAAGAGAAACCGTTCTGGGTTCCTATTGATTCATCACACTTTACGTTCCCCAGGGAGCTAGCCCTAGGACAAGGCATTCTCTTTTGGGTCCTCCAGTGGGACATTGCCACAACGTCAGAGAATGATTCAGCATGAGACTGGACAGAGAAAGGACCAAGGTCTAGTTCTCACTTAGCTCCCTGACCAGATACAAATCTGTACAATACATTTTATAGCCTATAAAATTGGTTTGTCTGAAGTGTATATGACCGAAGGTTAATTTTGTGTATTCTAACAACTCAGATCCACGGTCCAATATCCTTCCAGGCCAGCAGGCTGCCTCTCCTTGCTTTCTCTTGGGCTGCATCCACAACTACCAATTAATCCAATCTGACACCACTTTAACTGCCATGAGTCAATGTTACAGAACTCTGGGAACTGTAGTTTTGTGAGATATTTAGCCTTCTCTGTCAACAAACAGGCAGGTGCACAAACAAACCTAAACATTAGATTTCCATAGCACTGATCCACAGCAGTTAAAGTGGTGTCAAACTGGATGTTATTCTGCAGTGTGGATGTTGCTTGCTCCCCAAATCCTTGTTGGTGGAGAGGCTGTAGAACTCCTAAGCATAGGAACTAGACATACACGCACATAGCAGGAGTGTCACTAGGGGTGCTGGGGATGCGGACCACACAGTGACAGCCTAACAGAGGGGTGTCACTAGAGTGTGTCACTAGAGGGGTGCTGTGATGGGACCCCACCCACGACAGCCTAACAGAGGGGTGTCACTAGAGGGGTGCTGGGGATGCGGACCACCACCAGCTGCACAGCTAACAGGAGGATGTCACTAGAGGGGTGTCACTCAGAAACGTATCACTAGAGGGTGCTGGGATCGGACCACACCAGCTGACAGCCTAAACAGAGGGGTGTCACTAGAGGGGTGCTGGGGATGTGGACCACACCAGCTGATGGCCTAACCGAGGGGTGTCACTGAGGGGTGTTCACTAGGGTGTGTCACTAGAGGGGTGTCATAGAGGGGGGCTGGGATGCGGACCACACCAGCTGACAGGACTAACAGAGGGGTGTCACTAGAGGGGTGTCACTAGGGGCTGGGGATGTTGACCACACCAGCTGACAGCCTAACAAGG
The DNA here is from genome assembly GCF_019175285.1 of Sceloporus undulatus. Lineage (NCBI taxonomy): Eukaryota > Metazoa > Chordata > Lepidosauria > Squamata > Phrynosomatidae > Sceloporus > Sceloporus undulatus. The sequence goes on along the minus strand of NW_024803037.1, from coordinate 7,779 downwards.
GTTGGCACTAGAGGGTGCTGGGGATGCGCCCACACCAGCTGACAGCCTAACAGAGGGGTGTCACTAGAGGGGTGCTGGGATGCGGACCACACAGCTGATGGCCTAACAGAGGGGTGTCACTGAGGGTGTCACTAGAGGGGTCTGGGGATGCGGACCATACCAGCTGACAGCCTAACAGGGGTGTCACTAGAGGGGTGTCACTAGAGGGGTGCTGGGGATGTGGACCACACCAGCTGACAGCCTAACAGAGGGGTGTCACTAGGGGGTGTCACTAGAGGGTGCTGGGGATGCGGACACACCCGCTGCAGCCTAACAGGGGGGGAGACTACTGCTCCCAAAATCTGTATTTGCAGAAAATGGATGTGGGTTTGCTGCATCTCTTTAAAACCGCTGAAGAGATGGTGTGAGTGGGGCAGGGCTCAATGGGAGGAAAAGATGAGGAGTTTGGGAACTTGAAATGTAAATATCTTTTAACTATTGTTTCTGTGTTTGTTTGTTTGTTTTTTTTTTGTTTTTGATATCTTGTTACCGCCTTGTCCAATACAGGGAGAGGCAGGATATAAATAAAATAATAAACATCATATTATTCTTATATTTTATTTATTATGTAACTTGTTTTATATTGTAATAATTTAATTCTTTTATGTACTATTTTTGTGTGCTTTTGATTGTACTATTTATTTATTTAATATTGTGGCGCCCCGAGTCCCAGTTTGGGGAATGTGGGATATTGTGTGTTGATGATGATGATGATGATGATTTAATTGTATTTTAGGGGGGATTGGGGTTTTGGAATACATTGTTTTAATCTTTGCAAGCCGCCCTGATTGCATCTTGTTTTTATAAAAATAAATTTTATTTTATTATGTATTATGATGATGCTGGATACACGGGTGCCAACAGCCCTAAAGGTACCCAAAACCCTGCAAAGCTAACTTCCCCATTTTAACTAACACTGACCCACAGTCCCCCCCCCCCATATATTTTTGAGTAACACAATGGAAAGGCCTTTAGAATCATAGAATCATAGGCCTGTTCCAACTGCCAAAATAAAGCTGCTTGGGTCTCTTTGGGAGTATGTGTTTAAATGATGCATGCACCCGAAGAATCCAAAGCTGCCCTCCAGTGCCTAGGAATGGAGTGTGGCTTTGGGCGACCTCCAGACTCTTAGGACCATGCATCATTTAAATAGCCTACCTCCAAAGAGACCCCAAGCAGCTTTATTTTGGCAGTCTGGAACAGGGAAACAGACCCCAAGGGCCATCCAGTCCACCCCTGCCATGCAGGAACTCTCAATCAAAGCATCCTGGACAGACGGCTACTTTATTCTGAACCACTGGGGCTCTTCATATGTCACCCCCCTCACTTCAGATGCCTGGTGGCCAGAATGGCATGGGGATTATTTAGCATATCCATGTTGGGAAAGCAATCATGTTCCACATCCCCAAATGAAGCTGTTGGTTCTTAACACATTTCCCCCATTCAATAACATGTCTTTTTATCTAACTTTGTAAGGGAAACAGCAGCTTGAGTGTCTTCCATCATGTGCAGTAGCTTTCCTGGGAGAGGTATTAGAATGCGGTTACTGACAGGACTCATAAGAAGAGGAGGGCGGGAGGAAGAGAAGATGGATCTTCCAAGCACTAATTTCTCTGCATCAGGAAAGCCAGCGTATGCGTTGCCACTCCCCCTTGCTGAAATGATAATGGGAAAAGGCAGCCATAACACTGCACTGCAAATCAAGCGATAATTTTTTTCAAGTGGAAACTCCATCCAGAGGAGATTTACATTCATAACAGAGCTGAGTTTTGCCACACTTTCCAATTATATGTCACAGGCTGCTCTAAACCGGTGGCAGCCTGGAGGGATGCAGGAGGCGGGATGGCGGAGCCATGGAAATACTGCAGGGAATTGAAAGTCACACCCTTCACTGACCCTACGCCAGTCCGAACCTCAGCTGGGCTGGTTTAGAATAAAGAAAAAGGAAGAAGGAACTGAGTCTCTAAAAATGAGAGTTAAAAAGGGATAACAGTTTGCACAAGGCCGACGGAGTTTATCACACAGGAGGGATTTCTCTTAATTTCAAGGAAAGAAAGTGGGCCAGAACGCATTCAGTTGAATTTGCTAATTCAGCCGATTTACGTGAATTCGAATTGACTTCCATGACCGAAAATAGCTTGCCATTGCCCGACATTGCATGTGATCACCTCTCACGCAATAACGTGAAACTCATGATTGCGATCGGACTGACTTCCCATGGCCCGGAATTGCGTGTGGTAGTCTATCACGCAATAAATTAAACCCTATGATTGCACTTGGACTGACTTCCCGTTGCCCGAAATTGCGTGTGGTAGTCTATCACGCAATAATATTAACCCCATGATGGTGTCTGGACTGACTTCCCATTGCCCGAAATTGCGTGTGGTATATCACGCAATAATATTAACCCCATGATGGTCTGGACTGACTTCCCATTGCCCGAATTGCGTGTGGTATTCATGCAATAATATTAAACCTATGATTGCATTTGGATGACTTCCGTTGCCCGAATTGCGTGTGGTAGTCTATCACGCAATAATATTAAACCCCATGATGGTGTCTGGACTGACTTCCCATTGCCCGAATGGTGTGGTAGTCTATCACGCAATAATATTAAACCTATGATTGCTTTGGACTGACTTCCCGTTGCCGAAATTGCGTGTGGTAGTCTATTACGCAATATATTACACCTATGATTGCATTTGGAATGAATTCCCGTGCCCGAAATTGCGTGTGGTAGCTATCACGCAATAATTTAAACCCTATGATTGCATTTGGACGATTCCATTGCCAGAATTGCGTGTGGTAGTCTATCACGCAATAATATTAAACCCTATGATTGCATTTGGACTGACTTCCCGTTGCCCGAAATTGCGTGTGGTGTCTATCACGCAATAATATTAAACCCTATGGTGCATTTGGACTGACTTCCGTTGCCCGAAATTGCGTGTGGTAGTCTATCGTGAATAACATTAAACCCCTGGTTCTGCCATTTGTAATGTGTAGGACATGTAGCCACCTTACAGAGCAGCCACAGTCCCATGCACATGCGCACCCAAACACAGAAACAAACAAACAAAAAGTATGCAATTTTAGTGACTTTGATGGCAAAACATTTATTATTCTCTTTACTGTTGTGTTGGACTACAACTCTGGAGACCAGGGTTCAATTTACAGCTCAGCCAGAAATTCATTTGGTGTTCGTGATAGGTTCAGCTTAAGGTCACCATGAGTAAACAAACAAACTTGAGGGTACCACAACAACAACACAATAACAACAACAAACTGTATCCACAGAAGTAGGTTTCCATCCATGAAAGCTCATGTGGAAATAAAACTAATTAGACTTAAGGTGCTTCCCACATTTCTATTTCTGTATCCGCTCCCCTTCCTTCCTCCTTGACAGCAGAGAAGGCTTCTACTGCCGTTCTGTTAACTCTGCAAAGACAGTTTTGAATGCCTTTTCTTTGCTTATTCATCCTTATCACCGTCCCTTTTTTTTAAATAGTGCCACCGTCTGCATATCTTTTACTAGCAGCATATCTTGTCACATTTTTAATGTGTTTGTTTAAATTTAAGAAAGAGCCAAACGCATAGTGCAAAAAACCAGCATTTTCCTGTCTGAACAGGCCGTTCCAACATGTTTGGTACAGAGACCATCATCTCCAGCTTTAATGATTTGGCTGGGACTGTCCCAACTAATCGTTTGGTCATTCCACTTTTTCAACCGCTTATAAATGATTCCGCTTGTCTCTCCTTAGCGTTTGGCTTACTTCAGTTGTTACAAACGTAGTTCAAAGTGCAAAAGTGTTTGCTCTCCATTAACTCAGCAGCAAGGAGAGGAGAGGAGGGATCTCTTGTCCTTCCCAGTGCGATAAGGCAAAAGCAAACTGCGGAACCTCTTCCTATTTATGTATTTTTCCTCATTATAAGCATTGCCATCGTTCCTTCGTCACGTGCAATTTTAATTTGTGAAATACTGGAAGGTATGAAATACAGGGAATGCTTTTTGAATCCTTTGTGCCTCCTTTCTCTCACTTCTGGCTGTCTCTTGTATGCCTGCTAAATCTTGCAAGTGTGAGATCAAAACTCTATCTTGTAGACGTTTCCATTGTGGACTTTCAGAGGGTTCTGGGAGACTGAGGCCTGTTCCAGACTGCCAAAAATAAAGCTGCTTCGGGTCTCTTTGCAGGTATGCTGTTTAAATGATGCATGGGTCCTAAGAGTCTGGAGGTTGCGCCAAAGCCACACTCCATTCCTAAGCACTGGAGGGCAGCTTTGGTGCAGCTTCCAGATTCTTAGGATGCATGCAGCATTTAAACAGCATACCTCCAAAGAGACCCAAAGCAGATTTATTTTGGCAGTCTGGAACAGGCCTCAGGTCAGTACCTGGAGGGCTGGCAATTTTCCTAGTGACCAATATGGCAGGACTTGAGGAAGGGGCCCAGGCTTTGTAAAGACAGGGGGGAAATTAACTTGGACTGCCGCAACACAGTTCTGCTGTTTTGACACTCATACCGAGGGCTTGTCTGCACAACTAAAATACTCCTCATTCAAAGTGAATAGACTGTGATCTGGCCACTTACAATTCAGAGGTATTGAAGTGGAAGGGACTCCATAAAAACCACTGAAACACTGCTTCACGTTTTTTGCTGGAGTATCAGTGGGTATCCATGAGGATGTGCCTTATTGAATGAGTGGCCATCCACCCGCTTCCCATGGATCTGCATGGATTTGCATGGCTGCACATTTTCTGCAGAGGGAGGGAGTTGGGGATGTTTAGCCTGGAGGAGAGAAGGTTAAGAGGTGATATGATAGCCCTATTTAAATATTTGAAGGGATGTCATGTTGAGGAGGGAGCAAGCTTGTTTTCTGCTGCTCCAGAGACTAGAACATGGAACAATGGATGTAAGCTCCAGGAAAAGGGATTTCACCTCAACATTAGGAGGAATCTCTTGACCATAAGAGCTGTTCAACAGTGGAAGACACTTCCTTGGAGTGTAGTGGAGTCTCCTTCCTTGGAGGTCTTTAAGCAGAGGTTAGATGGCCATCTGTCGGGGATGCTTTGATTGTGATTTCCTGCATGGCAGAATGGGGTTGGACTGAATGGCCCTTGTGGTCTCTTCCAACTCTACGCTTCTATGATTCTATGAGAGTGAATAGTTGAGGATTTGCACAGAAAAGTGAAGACAAGTGTCAATGCGAATGTGCAAAAATCTGCAGCAATGTGCATAATACATACACTTATGTATAGACTAGCTCTAGGATATAAATGCACTCACATGTGCCCTAAACAGGGTGCTGTGGCTGACCATGCAGTCCAGAGACTACTCTCCTCCAGCGCATAATATAGCCAGCAATGTCACTCGCACGCAGCTGTTGTGTAGGGAGCTTGGCCACTGCAGTTGACAAGTTTTTTTCTCAAGATAAGAGAAAAGCAAACAAAACTTTTAATGAGCTGCCACAATCCTGAGAAGGGAGAAGCGAAAGCTATTATCCACCCTGATTATCCACCAAATTGGATCTGCTGGCGTTAAGGAACAAAGGCTCCGTTAAACAGCTCACGTTGTGAGTTTTGTCAGCAGGCCAAATCCAACACTGCGGCAGCTTCCTTGGCTTAAGAGACAGTTACCCCAGGGATGAAACCATCCTGGCATCCAAAGCCTTGTTACACTTCCTAATGCAGTGTATGGACATACACACACCTTCGTGTGTGTTTTCATCCTCCCACTCCCACATTTCCATCTATGTGCTTTGCTAGGGGTGTGGAAAATTCTCTGTTTTGCTGTGTTTCCCAACATATTGTGTGTTTATGTGTGTGTGTGCTTTTAAAAAATGCATTGTTATAATTTTATTGTGTTTTTCCAAACTCCACCTGTATTCCTCTTCCATGTGTTGTTCGTACCACATTGTAAGTCTTTGCTTTATTCTTCTTGCAGACAAATTAATGTGCATTTTCTGTGATAAATGAATATATACATGTACTTTCCCCAATGTGCACAGGTTTTGTACACACGTTCCCCTATGACTGAAGCATATTTGCACATATTTTTTCAATTTTGCACATTTTAAAAGTATGCATGGTTTTGTGGGGTGGGGGGGAGAGTTGGTTGTTCAAAAAGTACTGCAAGCCTCACAAATTGCTTTTTTTTTTTCCTGAAAAGAGGGATACTGTGACAAAAAAAAGTACCAGCCACAGATGCTGGCAAAATGTCAGGAAGAAACCTTTCTAGAACATGGCCACATAGCCCAAAAAACCCACAAAAAAACTATGGATGCTGGCCATGAAAACCTTCGACTTCGCCACCAACTTTCCTTTCCATCTCTACGTTCCACAAGCTTGCAGTTCCTTTAAAAGGGCTCATCTATCCATTTTGGAGATAAGAAGCTCTTACCGGTGATGAGGGATTCAGAACTAATGGCAAAGCATGATCTTAGAAGTTGCAAAATGAAGAGGATCCATCATCTCAGTACAAAGTGGCAACTTCAGACACTGTGGCCCTTAACAAACGGGCACCCTAGTACGTACTCTGCATGTACTAGGGTTGCCTGGGGGCATCTCTTCTAGACGCCCCAGCCCTAGTACGTACCCTGCATGTACTAGGGTTGCCTGGGGGCATCTCTTCTAGACGCCACCACCCTAGTACATGCAAAGTACTTACAAAATGGCGGTGCCCTGTCCACATGGGCACCACCATTACGATGTCAAGGCCATGCCGCCTCCAAATGGAGCGGTGCGGATGTGATGTCCTGGTGGCACGGAAGGGTGCCTGTGGCACCTTTTCCGCAGCACCAGAAGGAGCTCCATTTTGGAGCTCCTTGTTGGTTTTGTGTCACTGGCACAGCCTTTACACGGGTGGCCCCTTTCTCCCTTTCCCCACCGCTGTTGGGGTCTCCTTGGGGCTTGATGCCTTTTGCCACTTCCCTGCGGCCTGGAAAAGCGGCGGATCGGGGCCTCAGGGCTGCTGCAGTGGACGTAGCCAGGATTTTAGGAAGGGGGGGTCCAGACTAAGTGCCACCATTATAATGAGGCTTGGGCGCGGCGGCACAGCAGCACACACCATTCATTTTTCTAATGGAAGGGGGGTCCGGACCCCAAGAACCCTCCCCCCTTGGCTACGTCCCTGCGCCCCAAAGGGGTGGTCTGTAAACTGCCTGTATTCATTTCTCTTACTCTCTTCCCTGAAACACCTTGCTCCTGACTTAAGGAAGTTCTTATTAAACTGTTGGTTGTTTTCTTATTTAACAAACGCTCAAATTCACATGAGATACCTTTCATTCCAGATAAAAACCCCTTTCACATCCAAAGCCGAAAAGGGGGAGGCATAATCAGCTTTCTCTCTGCCGGCTTTAGTCAATTCTGATTTAAGATTAAGGGGACATAATGGAATTTAAGGCTATTGTTCACATCAAAAGTGGTTTCTATCCTCATCTCCCCTGCTGCCAACCCAAATGTTCAGGCAAGAGTCTTTCTTAGTTTATGCTGCTTTGTGGACTTTCAGCCACTCGACTGAGTTAATCTCTCTCTTCTATTATTGCAAGCCATCCTATAAAAAGGGTCTCGGAGTACAGTGTAATGTTCTATGTTGCAATGTGCGACGGAGATGGTGAGATGAAGTTGTCTCTGACACCCATTGGCAGAACGAGGACTTGCAAACATTCAGTCTGGTAGGAAAATATGTTGAATGAAATAGGAGTTTATCACACAGGAGGAATTTCTCTTAATTTTGAATGAAAAGA
>NW_024803036.1:2430-17876 GCF_019175285.1 Sceloporus undulatus | reverse complement strand
CATCTCTGAGTATGTTTCCTTTTTTGGCCCTCTTCCAGACTTTTGAGATTCTGCTTCACTTCCCCAAAGGGATGCAATGGGATACTGAGGCACAAAACTTTATTCTTATTTTAAGGCAATACAATGTGTGGTTGCCCCTGAGATCCCCAGGGGGCCAATGTGACGCCCCCAATCCCCAACAATAGCCCATCCCTGTCTTAGAGATGTCTTAATACTGCTCCCTGGTGCTTGATCCTCACCAAAACATAAGTCCAGGTCCCAGCCCCCTTGCTTTGCCTTTCCCAATGAGTAATTTGTATATGGATTATCCTGCCTTTCTCAACAAATGAGCCTCAAAGTGTCCCTTTTATGTATCACATAAATGGGTGTGTGTCTGTGATAGAGAGAAGGAGCAAATGTGAAAAACAGAAAGGCAGGAAAGAGATGGTGAAGGTGAAATACTGAAGCAGTGCAGATGGGCAAGAGGAAAGGTTGGAGAGCGAAGGGAAAAAGGGAAGGGGATCAGGTTTAAGAGGGGGATGAAATGCACAGATATAGGAAGAAGGTTTCTTGCGAATCAATATTCCCCACATCACAAGCAGCAATAAAATGCCCCCCCCCCGCCCAGACAGAAAATGGCTGCCGCTGTATCAGCCTTGGGGGAGTTTGAGGCCTTTTAGAACCCAATGGAGACAAAAGGGCCCCAAAGTCAGAAGGGGTCCTCAAACAGGATTTCCAACCTTAACACACCGAAAATTCCAATCCAAAAAGAACAGTCCCAGAGTCCATAGCAAGAGCCAGGGACAGTACGTGGTGCATGAACAAAATGCTCAGAAGGTGCATGGGATGATTAAGGTCGGTGGCGCAGCCTATCCTCTCCCCCCCCCAGGCCTGATATAATCTCATCATCAGCATAATCAGCAATCATCGATCATCATCATCATCAGCACATCTTTGTAACAGCATGGAGCACCATTAAAAGCACTGAATCCCCTTTGGGGAGTCCCCTCATCCCACCTTCAAGAGAGTGGGACTGCCTAAGAAGGAAGCGGCCTCCTTCCTCCCCTCCTTAATGGCATGTGCCAAAGGAAAGCGCAGCAGCAGTAAACCCAAGCAAGGCCCCTGCCATAACCGCAGCAGCAAGCAGGAACCTCGTGTTCCAGGCTGTCGCGCTGCTTGCTCCACTCCCCCCTCCTCGCTCATTCTCTCTTCCCCCACGTCCTATCTCTCTGTCCTCTCGCTCTCTATCTCCTTCCCTCACGGTCCGACTCCTCACACGCTCTCCGTCTGCGCACAGAGCTAAATAGAGAAGCAAAGCTCCTCCGTCTTCTTGAGTGGCCAATGGGGGCAAGCACTGGAAATACCCCGCCCATGCCCCAAGCTCACATTTTTGTGTTCGTCTGGCAGCCATTTTGTGTGTTGCTTGTTGACTTTGGCGGAATATGTTAGAGAACATCGCTGGAGAGCCTCAGTGTGAACTAGGCCTCTGCCTTTCTCGCCCTGAGGCCTCCAGAGGCAGAAGGAGCCCCAGGCTTGGGTGCTTGACCCTTTGGACAACGCGAGCTCAGGCTGACGGCAACTGCCAGAAATAGCCAGTTCGAAACTGTTAACTCTCCTGGCTCCATCCTTGGGAATCCTGGGATTTGTAGTTTGTGCACACCAGAAATCCAGGAGCCAACCCCCAAAGCAAGGCTATCCAGTGCTCTCTTGGCCCTCCTTTGCTTGCAAATACTGACTATCTCAGGGATCCTCTATATTAGAGCATCAGAAAAGCCTTTAGGGATTGTTAAGGTTGGAAATCCTGTTGGGGTCCACTTTCTGACTTTAGAGGACCATTAACATCCTCCATTAGGGGTTCCTGAAGCCTCAAACTGCCACTGTGAAGTGCTAAGGGTTAGGTGCCTTTTGGGTTTTTCCTGGCACGCCATTTGTTTGAGTCCAAAGGCCATTTTGAGACTGGCCCATTGTGGACCTCAGTCTGATTCTCCTTTCCCTGAAGCACGTGTATTGTCCCTTGTAGACCATCAGTCTGATGCATCCTTAACTGAATCAGTGAAAGTGTCCCATTGTGACCATCAGTCTGTGCTCCACCATGAAATCCTATGAATAGTATCCCATTTGACGCTCGTGCTGATGCTGCCTTACCTGAACAATTGATAGTATCCACATATGTGAGACCAGGCAGTCCGATGCTCCTTACCTGAAGATGATAGTGTCCCCGTGTGATCTCAGCTGATGCTCCTTACTGAAGCATTGATAGGGTTCCATTGTGACCTCAGGCCTGATGCTCCTTACCTGAAGCATTGATAGTGTCCCATGGTGACTCAGGCTGAGCTCCTTACGGCAAGATAGAATAGTGGTCGCATTGTGATCTCAGGCTAGCTCCTTACCTGAAGATTTAATGGGCAACTATTGTCACTTCAAACTGGGACTGTGCTCCATACCTGAAGGAATGAGACCCGCCATTACCTATGCTGATGCGCGTCCTGAGTAGAATTGAGACCTGAGCCCAATGGTGAACTTCAGTCTGATCTCGCCAAACCTGAAGGTATAGATGGGAGCTATTGGTACGTCAGGCTGATGCTCCTTTCTGAATGAGACTGGCCCATTGTGCTTCAGCCCTGAAAGCACCATCTCTGAAGGAGTGAGAAGGCCCCAGGGACCATAAGCCGATGCTCCTACCCTCATACTTGATCGGCCCAGTTTGATTTCAAGGCTGAATTCCCGTGCCTAGTAGTCAGAGGGCACTATTTGTGACTCAGGTTGCTGCTTTCCTTACCTTTAAGCATTGAGACTGGCCCATGGTAATCTCAGAAGCAAGAATTAGAAATCAGAGGAGTGGGAAGAGACCACTGGGGCCATCCATACCCCAGCCCTGGAGGAACTCGCAATCAAAGCATAGAGAGAAGGAAGGAGACTCCAAAGCACTTCTGTGTCCCAATGTCTCTCCCTAATGTTTGAGGTGTAATCTCTTTGGTTCCTGGAGCTTGCATCTGTGTCCCCTCCGGTCTTGTTTTCGGGAGCAGCAGAAAACAAGCTTTCCTCCCTGCACAATAATGCATCCCTTGCAAATATTTAAACAGGCTGTCCAATCACCTCTTAACCTGCACTTTTCCAGGCTAAACATCCACAGTGTACCGAAGTCGTTTCCTCATCGGAGGTGGTGTTCCAGACCCCGTCACGTATTTGGACAACACTCTCAGTTTCTCAACATCCTTTTTGATTGTGGGGCCCATGAACTGGGACACAAGATTCAAGGTGGGGCATAACCAGACGTAAGAATAGAGTGGACTATTACTTCCACTTCATCTAGAGGTAGGTTCCATAAGTGAGACCTCCAAACCAGACAAATGTAGACAAAAATGCCGGACAACATTTTCAAATGTAGGACACATGTTTAAAAAAGGGAGGACATGCAAAATTGAGGCTTTTTTAGAAATGTTACTATAAATGCGTTTCGTAGGGCTGATCAAGAAGGGAGGACATTTTGGGACAGTATTCCTACAATCACGGAATGGACTTCCCTTTCTGGCCACCCCCGCTCCCCATAATCCAACAGCACATTGAGCATTGAACATGGCTTATTATTACATTGCCAAAATCGTTACATAGTTTCAGATGCTTATATCCACCAACCAAACCCTTGGTCAGGACTTTGGTTTTCTCATTTTGCTTGTTTTGTTGTCCTGTATTCCTCCTCCCCACTACATAACGGAGACATGAAATGGAGTTAGGGTACAGTTTTAAACAAAAAAGTCGGTGAGACTCTGCAGGCAAGAGTGCCCATGTGGTAAACTGCATTAAGCACACTTAGGCTGCTGCCACACCTGGCTGTTCCGCTCATCACTCCATCTAGGGAAGCCTGGAATTTGTAGTTTGTTGTGGGTGCCAAGGCTGGCGTGGAAATATCGGCATAAGAAGGCAAAGCTGGGCTGCATCAAACTGAAGAAATAATCTGGTTATGAGACCACGTTAACTGCCTCGGCTGAAATGCATGGATTCTGGAATGGTGGGTTGTTCCAGCCCACAGCAGAAGGCAGTTAAAAAACAACCCGGAAGCTCTCTGACCGAAGGTTGACCAATGCCGCTCACCACTAAAATGTAGGCACCCAACTCAAAAGTGTAGGACAGGGCCAAAAATAAGAAGCTAAAAGCACCCAGCGTAAGTAAATCATGCTTCTTAGCCATGATCCAAATGAGGAACATTTTGAAATGTGACAAGAAAGAGGACATGTCCTGGAAAGAGGAGATGCCCATGGGCACCTAGTCTCTAATGCCAAATGCACTTCAGAAATAAAAAAATGCCGGCACTGAAATGCCCAGAGTTCTCACCAAAGCTGCATCCACATGAGAAAGAACCAGTTTGAGAAGTGACTTAACTGTCCTGGGTTAGTGCTGGGATGCTGGGAATTGGAGTACATTTGGGGCACCAAGCTATCTCTGACGAGGAGGCCCATAACCCACCAATGTAGTTTGTCAAACACATGCAGTGCCCAGATGCTCAACCAAGTTGCATTCCACATTGAAGGAAATGGTCCAGTTTTGAGACTGCACATGCCTGTGGAATCCTGGAATGGTAGTCGATTGTGGCCTCAGAGCCATCACTGACAGAGAAGTCTCAAGTGTCTCCAACACTAGCATTCCAGGATTCCCATAGCAACCTGCTTAAGCATCTCAAAGTGGGTTTTATTATTCCTGCAGTGTTCTGTGGAATGATAAAGCTAGGATGGATTTCAGGGGAGATCTCTCCGTTCCCAAACACACTGCGTGGGACTGCCAGCCATGCTATGGAATCCTGGAATGTGGGTGTTTATTTGTGGGCACCAAAGCTCTCTTACAAGAAAAGGCAAATGCCTCACAGACCCCAGAATTCCAAGAGCAGTGGCTTTGTCAGTATAAAGGGGTCGCAAGTGCAGAGGGGGGGGGAGAAGAAAAAACCAGGAGAGTAGAATGAGAAGCTCACCTCGGCTGGAGAGGAGGAGGAGGAAGGCGGGCCCAAAGGGGAGTGTCCAGAGACCATCACCTCCTCATCTTTCCACTGAAACTGCTGGCAAGAGCTCTGCCCCCACCGGCCTCTGTGGACCAGTCCAGATCTCAGCTCCTTTGTCAGAAAATCCAATTCCCGGAATCCCATAACGCTGAGCCCATGGATGTTGAAGGGGGTGGGGTCAACTATTTCTTTCTTCTGACACCTTTTGCACCCGAAGCCCTTCCTAGTGACAAGCAAGGCAAAATCCTCTTCCTGCCAAGCCGTGAAGACCCACAATGGAGGGGGGCTGATGCTCTTTCCCCATTGTCACTTCGGGAAAATGTGCATATTACAGGAGAGGTTTTAGGGCTCAAAACACGACCCTGTGATAAAGAATTACAAGAATACTGACCTGGTAGACATTTTAAAAGAGGAGGCATTTAGACTCACAGGGAAACAGGGAACGATGAGGGGCCTTTTTTTTTTTTTGCTTGCTCACTGGAAACCTGGAAGGTCAGCCTGATTGCAAGACATAGTTACCAATGGCCTGGCAATAGCTCTGGATGCAGATGTTTTGAATCCCTGCTCGCTAGCTAGCCAGTCAGGGAGGCGGGGAGGAGGGTGCAGCACAGCCATGAGGGAGGGGTGGAGCTGCCTCCAGGCCTTGGCTGGGGGGGAGATCGCCATGGGGGATGGTAAACTGGGGTGGGACTGTGTGGCCGCCCGCCCCAAACTGGGAAAAGTCCCCGCCCCCAGGGGGGATATGGCAAGCCTATCCTAGAGGGTAAGTACAACTGGCTACCCGCGGGCTGAATGCGGCACCGTTCGGGCCTTGGGACGGCCCCACCTGGTTCCTGCTGTCCCCCGGCCCCCCCCCCCCCGGATGTTCCTTATGGCCTCATCGTGCGCACGGGGCAAAGGGAGGCAATTGTCTATAACACCTCGAAACATGCATTAATATTAACAATATTTGTAAAAAGCAGCAGAATTTTTGTTGCATGTCCTCCATTTTTAAAAAAAAAGTACCACCATTTAGAAAATGTTGTCCTACTTTTGTCCCTTTAGTTTAGTTATTTAAAGTTTGCAAGAACTTAGGTATATTTATTTATTATTGACTATCGCACACCGTTGTCTGAGGGACAGCAACCCCCGGCCCCCAAGCTCAAAAAGGTGCCTAACCCCTGATCAAGACACTATAACTCTATTGATGCAGCTAAAATTGCATTTGCCTTGTTAGCGGCTGCATCACACTGTTGACTCATGTGCAACTTGGTCTACTAGACGCTAGATCCTTTTAACAAGAGTTTCATTTAAGTCAGTGTCCCCTCCTGTATGCTGTGCATTCATTTGTCAACCCTTCATGTAAGTACGTTTTTTTCATTTCCATTTCTCCGTGTCGAAGTTTCATTTTGGTTGCTTTGGCTCACTTTCCTAGTCTAGTCAAGGTCCATTCTGAAAGTGATCCATCCGCGAGGTAGTAGCTACACTTCCTAATTTGGTTGGGTTTTCATCTGCAAATATTGGATAATTCCGGTCACCAAGTCCATTGATAACGATTTGAATAGCACGGGCCCTGGACAGAACCCACTGGAGCACCCCACTGGTCACGTCTCTCCCGGATGAAAAGGAGTCCACTGTTGATAGCCTTTGGTTCGGCCAGACAACCAAATTACAAATCCCCCATGTACAGTTGCCTTGTCTAGCGTTTTTCATGGTTTTTGTTTTATAACGGTGTAATTTGGTTACTGCTATTAAGGACATATGCTATGGAGATTCTATGGATATGGGGTGCCCTATAAACCTTTTAATAAATGAACCGTATTTCAATCGGTATTCCATTCATTATATAGAAACATAACTCCAGAGAATGTTTAGCCGTTTGGATGCCAAAGGTTTCCTCGCATCTTCAGAGCAAGAAGCAAACAGTTCAGGACTGCCTTCTAGAGAGATAGCACAGAGGCTTCCAAAAGGAGCGAAGCCCTTCGGGCAAGTCTCACTCTTCTCAGCCTCAAGAGGATGCGCAGGGAAACCCCTCTGAAGAACCTGCCAGAAAACCCCTTCAAGACCGCTAATAAGTCAACCATAAGACCTAAAACAACTGGGGAGGCGAGACAACCAAGAACATTGGAAACAGGTGCAAGCCTGCTGGGAAAGTGTATACTGGGCTCCAGTCCAATGGAGGTCTTCGTTCAGCAGTAAAAAGGAGGTTTATGCAAATGGCAGAAGGACATCAACTGCTAAGGAGCCTATGTAGGACCATCAGAAGAGCAAATGAAGTCCCTTCTGGACTTCGTAGAAGAGATATAGGCTGAACCAGAACATGGGAATTGTGTCGGTTGGAGATCAGAGAGAGAGTAAAGAGCGGATCTTGATTAGTCCTCAAATTGGACGCTTAGGTCTTTAGTATTTTAAATAGCGTTATGAATTGAATAGTAGGACGTACAAATATTGTACCTGCAAGATCTTAATATCTTTATGACTCATATTTCAGTTAGATTTGGTATCTATAAATACATATTGCCTTGGAGTAATCTACTACCATGCTCCTTTTACACGTGTTTTTGTGGCTCGTTGAGCCTTGGAAGATCAGTAAGAAGTAGAAATAAGGTTCCTAAGGGTCGCCAGTGTAGGTTAAGGAAACCTTTAATAATTCCACTGGATGATGGCAGCCGTGATTTAAGGAATGTAAGGGTCTCCTGGCTAAGAGCCATAATGTCCTAAATGGTCTAATTAAACAATTTTGATAATCACTCTGATATCCTTTGGCTGAATAGAGGGAGTATAAAACTATTATTTGGTGTTGTTGTTGTTGGTTGTTGTTATTATTAATTATTAGATTATTACGGTCCGCAGTGTGCGCTTGGACCACCACCGAGATCCATCCAGTGAGTCACTTGGAAAACCCATCTCCCCTCCAGAAATAAAGTACTGTAGGAGTGTTTGCATACTCTACGTCTTGTCTGGAATGAAGAGCTACAAAACTGATATAGCATTTGGAACATTTAGACTTTTGTAAAAACAAATATGCAGATTTAAATCGCTTTAAAACCTCTTTTCCATCGGCCAGCTTTTGCGCGGGTTGTGGGGGAAATGAGAAAGGTTGGGAGGGAGGGACCTGGCCCACAGAATTAGGAGAATGCATTGCAGGCTATGGAAAAAGTGTTGCGGCCAAGAAGGTCCAAAACAACACTGCAAAAGCAAATAGTCAGTTTCAAGCGCTTTAACTGGCCCTGGAGCCAGTGATAGATCCTGGAACTGGAGTTTATTGTGGCACTCAGAGGCGCTCTGACTAGAGAAGGCTCAATGTTCTCAAAAATTCTGCATTTCCCAGAATTCCCTAGCACTGAGACAGGGCATTTATAAGAGGGGCTCAAGTTGGATTATTGGCTGCAGGTGTTTTTGACTTAAGTGACCCTTGGAAAGTCACACTCGCTCAGCAACAGAGATAGCAATGGCATGTTGCTCTCGAAAGGAACATACCAAGGAAACCGCATGAGAAGGTTCCCTTAGGGTTGCAGTAAGTTGAAACGACTGAGACAGAATGAGAACAGAAGAAATCGGCAATTAATTCCACAGGTTGTGACATGGGAATGGGAAGGCATGTGTGCGTGGTTTGAGTTTGAAGTTCCAACTCTGGAGCCAGATGCCCCAGTCCCTCACGCGCCATGAAACCACTGTTTCCCGTGGGCAAGAGCCACAATCTCTCAGCCTCAGAGGAAGGCATGGAAAACCTCCTCTGAACAACTCTTGCCAAGAAAATCCCAGAGAGGCTCCTCCAGAAGTCGACAATGACTGGAGCGCACCCACAAAAACCTAGCAAAGCGTCAAGGAAAGAAACAGCGTGGTTTAGTTCATGACATGACATACCCTGGAGACCAGGGTCGATAAGTCCATCTGGCTACGAGACCCACTGAGTAAGTAGGCAAGTCACACTCTCTCACCTCAGAGGGAGGCACTTGTCAAAACCTTCAGAAAATCTGGCCAAGAAGAAAGCCTGTGAAGGACTTCTCCGTGGGGGGTCGCCATAAGTCAGAAACAACTTGAAAGCACACAATAAACAGAGCAAACACCACTAACACAAGTCACTAAGGTATTAAGAAAGAAAGACAAAGAAGAAGAAAAAGAAAGAAAGAAAAAAGTCAAGACATGTGGATGTAGTCCTTGTCAGAGGATTGGAGGGGGCCTTACTGCAGGGCAGGGCCCCGCCGCTTTCGGCCAGGTGAGGCTGGGGAGATCAAGTCCAGGATACACTTTAAATCCCATTTGCAGCAAGAGAAAAGGCTACCTAGCTTCCTTGCAAACCCAGTCTCCACCAAATCCGTTATGAGGCAGAAAACCCATTTGTTTAGGAAGTGAACACCGAATAGCTCAAGAATAGCCCTATAGATCCCAAGGCACCCTCCCTCCGGGGGACCTCCCGTCCTCTCTTCCCTCAGTCTCTCTCTCTCTCCCTAAGCCTCAAATTGAGGAATCAATGCCAAGCCGCTCAGAAAGAGCAGCCTTTGTGTGTCCAGTGGCCATTGTGTATTTTCGGTGGCTCATTTTGTGCTGCTTATGACTGTCTGTGGAGAAGTGGTTTCCAGAACCGTCTCGGAGGCCTCATTGAACGAGCTTTCCTCTTCTCTCCCTAAGCTCCCAGAGGCATAGGAGGCCAGGCTCGATTGGCCAAAAGGAAAAGTGTGGCTCCTTGTGTGACTTTTGGTCTCTTTTACTGAGAGAGCGTGTTGGTGTATGTACACACTCCTGCTCCTTCGCGGAACAAGGTTTTAAAAAGGATCAGAAATGGGAGGATAGTGTTAATACAACCCCCCCCACCCCCTTTATGTCTATTCTTCAGAAAACAAACAATTGGCTTTGGCTCCTAAGAGGAAGGCTAGTCCCCCAAACAAGCAAAGTGGCTCCTTTGGGAGTTTTTTAAAAAACTCTCCCCTTTTCCTTTAGTAAGAGATTTTCGGCAAGAAGGAAGATACAGACCACAAAAATCATATTACCAGTAATGAAAACAAACCAAAACATAGAACAGGAAACAGAAGAGAATAAGGATAGAACCGAAACACCAACTGATTATAGTTTTAAGAAAGCAAAACCATTTTTTACAGGAGAAAAGATTCGACTAAGTTGCCGCGATCCTTTTAACACAGACTCAGCGTATCTGCACTACAGGAACAGTCCAGTTCGAAACCACTTTAAACTCTCCTGGCTCCATCCTTGGAATCCTGGGATTTTAGTGTTGTTGTGCTGAGAGCTCTCTCAAAGAAGGCTAAAGTGGTCCAACGGGTAAATCCCAGGATCCATAGCACTGAAGCGTATTAAGCGATGTCAAAAGTTGCCTTATTTCTATAGTGCAATGCAGCGTCATTGGAAAGGGGCTGATGCTGGGGAAAGAGGAGTATGCAGAGGAAAGGCAGACAGAATGGGAAGGAACGGAGGGGACACCTGTATCGTGACCTTGCCACCCTGAGCGATCCAGACCTTAGCTGGTTTTTGAGGGACGATTTGCTCTCTTAATATAATATGCAAGATCTTTTTCACTATTGTTGGTAATTAAGAGGGAATAAGTTCCTCCTTTCAATTGCAATCAGGGAAATGTTTTGGGTGTTGTTAAGGTTTTGTACAATCCTATTTGGGGACTTTTTTTGTGTTCTCACAGCATCGTGTCCATCATGAAAAACTTTCTTTAGGATCAGAAATCCTGTTTGGGGTCCCTTCCTCCTACTTGATTGGGGCCCTTTCATCCGCCCATGGTGTTGGGTTACCTGGAAGGCTTCAAACTGCTGGCCAACAACCAAGGCGTTGAGACTAGGAGGCCGAAATTTAGTGTTCCATGGCCATTTTTGCTGCGTGGTGACCTGTGGGGAATATGTTGCAGAACCTTCTCTGAGGCCTGAGTTGAAACAAGAGAGCTCTTCTTTCTCTCCTGAGCCTTCAGAGAGAGAAGGAGGCCAGCCTCCTTGGCCCAAAGGGATGAAGTGTGTCTCATTTTTCCTCGGCCCTCACGTTGTGGACTCATAGTGGGCTATTTCATGGGCTTAGGAGTGGGAATGTGTGCCTTTGGCCAGTGTCCGTGTGGCTGGACTCAAGGAGCCCTCGTCCCTCCTCCTTCGTCCATATTAACTGCAGGGACCTTTGAGTGTGGGGCAGGGTGGTGGTCTTCCCGCGCTCTGCCCGCATTGGCCAACGAAGAAGGGAGGAGCTTCTTCTGCATCTCTATTTACGCTTGGCCACAGAAGAATGAATGAGAGCAAGAGTGAGAAGGGACAGCGAGGATGACAAGACAAAGATCAAGACGGAAGGGGGGGGAGTGGAGAGGGACCAAAGGACAAGGCCTGGAATGTAGGCTTCCTTTCTGCACGAGGCCTCCAACTGCCAACACTGAGTGGAGTAGCCCATTTGTGTTTCTGGCATCCATTTGTGTTCTGCGGGGACTATGGGAGTAGATGTTGTCCAGAACCTTCTCTGAGGCCTCAGTTGAAACAGAGCCTCTCTTTCTCTCCTGAGGCTCCAGAGTGCCAGAGGAGCCACAAGCTTCCTTTGGGCAAAGGGAGGAAGTGTGTCCCTTTGTGTGGCCTTTTGTGTCTCTTTTGTGTCTCTTTTCTGAGAGGGTTTTCTTGATTACAAAGCTCCTGCACCTGCTGGGAACATGGGTTTTAAAATGGATCAAAAATAGGGAGGATAGCTGCACACAAGCCTTAATCTTCATCTTCTCAAACTTTGGGACTTTTGCTTCGAAGAGAGGCTATTCCCCAAAAAAGGCCAAAAATGGCTCCTTTGGGGGGTTGTAAAGTCTCCCCAGTTTCCGCATTAATGATTTTCAGGCAAGAAGGGAAGGAGCAAACCAGAATAACTCAGATTACAAGAATGAAACAAACAAACAAAACAACAAACAAGAACAACAAAAATTAAGGAGTAGAGACTAAAACAAACTCCTTATTTCTTATTAAAAGGAAAACCATTAATAGGGGTAAAACAAGACATGGGTGGTTCTACTAACCCTTTTCAACGATCAGCTGTAGCTATACACGGCAAAATAATCCAGGGCAAACCACCGCTTTAACCTCCCTGTTCCAATCCTATGGAAGCCTGGATTTTCGTTTGTTGTGGCATGGAAGCTCTCTGGCAAGAAGACTAAGTTGTCCAAAGGTAAGATCGCCCCAGGATTCCATAGCAACTGAGCGGTTAAAAGTGTGTCCCAAGTGTGTTGGTTTCTGTAGTGCGGATGGCAGCCTTCGTGGGAAAAGGGGCTGATATGGGGAAAAGCACTTGGGAGGTTTTTAGAGAGCAGAGTGGAATTATTTATTTATTTACCATGCACTCAGATTCCATATCTGAGCTACAGGGACATAAACAGGGCCCTTCCATTCCCACCCCCTCATCCAGCCCCCCCCACTCTAAGAAGGCATGGAGTAAATCTGTTTGTGTAGGGCAGCTGCTGTGAATCTATGCTAGGTCTGGGGAGCTTTGTTTGAAGCGAGGGAGACGGGGATCCACCTCGCATCAGCCCAAAGGGGCATGTCACCTGCGTATGCAACTATCAGGATACTGTCTCTGTGTCTTTGATTGCTGCAGGGTTTTCTTGCCAAGCCCAATGCTAAACCCTGGTCCCCATTTTTCTCAGGAACATCATCTCGCCCCTTGAAACACGGCTTTGGGGCCTCTACTTAGCTGGAAGTGAACCCAAGGGCAGGGCCACAAGGACCCCTGGCCCCACCTGATGACCGACACGGAGAAGCCAAAAGCGAAGGGAGTTGGATCCAAACAGAAAGAATGCCAAGGAACCAGCAGCTCATTGGTAGAGTCCTATCCCTATATCTTCATCCTGTCCTCACTCACGGCTGGCCTATTTATGAAAGGAAGAAAAAATATTGTCGGATTTTTGGCATAAGAGATAGTACTGGTAATGCTCTGTTACCACATCACTTTTTCAGAGCTTTAAAATGTCCTGTTGTTCCTTATTCCTCCCCACTTTCCCCTTCTCAGCTTACTTTCATGATCTGATGCAATTGAGTTTGAACCCCGATCATCAAAGTTGGGGAGGAAGATGAAAGAAAGGCGATAGGATATGGCCTATCCCAGGAAGGCTAAGCAAAAGCAATCCGGCTGTGCTCTTCCTGGCTTTTGTGATCTTCCTCATAACCAACTTTGGGCATCGTCCCTGCCTTCTGGATTGATTGGTCCACATGTGTGCCTTGTTATTTTCGTGTTTTTCCAATCGAAGATGGTGGGCTATGGGAGATGTTCTCTGATAATAAATTGGGGGGTGGCCAGTGACCCTCAACACTCCAAGTGCTCCGATACTGATTTTATAAAAATGAACATTTGCCTCCGAAATGTGGCAAAGAAATGGCTAAATGACAATAAGTCTTTTATGACTAAATGAACTATATATTGTGGGACAGTCAGTAATCCAATCCTCAGCAATTCCCAGCAAGGCCTAAATAAATGAGTATATTATGAGGTTTAAATAGATTAAAGACAAACTCCCTGAGATTTCAAGGCAGTAGCTGTTTTTGCTGACAGAATTTAAAGTTTTTGTTCCTTGGGGACTTAAGGCTACGTGATCAAATAAAAGATGGATGCACCATGTGCTTTCCCCCCCTTTTGTTAGTCATGCGTGGATGGGGAGCTAATTCTGTTTGCAGGTGACTGTTGCGGAGTAGCAGTATATTTTCACCGAGGTACAGAAGTGGAAACTCTTGACAAGAAGCAGGACTTACTACAGTTATATAATGGATGGAAGAATTCTGACAATGTGCACTCTGTGGGGTAAGGACCACGAAGCTCCACGAGCATTATAGCAAGCCTAGAGTTGGCATCGACCAACAAGGTGCCATTCCATGCAACCCACTTCGGCCATGCCGGAAGACACGTCCAAAAGCACCATCCAGCCGCTGTATTTAAGGACTCCAAGACAGGACTCCCACCAAATTTTAAGAGGAGTAAGATGGCACTGTGTAGCGATAGGTCTTACTGAATATTTAGGTGGAACCTCTTCCCTTGGTTTCATCCATTGTGATGGTCTCCGTGCTCTGTATCAGCAGAAAGCACGCTGGGTTCATCCCCAAAAAGCACCCTTTCCAATATTTAAACATGGATAATAATATTCGTTTGTTAAGTTGCTGTTCCGCCTAGGGTAAAACATATCCACTCTCCTAATCCACTCTTCAGAAGCTTTTATGATTTTGCCGAGATCTTTCACGTTCAACCATTTTTGTTGCCCTCCGTCTGGGCAGGTTCCAACCTGTCACAAAAATCCTTTATGAATTTCAGAGCCAGACCTGGACACAGGATGATTCAATGAAGCCTGACTAAAGCTCTATAGGTGGCACTGTTACTATATCCGATTGATCTAGAAACTAGACTCGATTGATGCAAGCCTAGAATACACAGGGCCGGTTTAGCTGCCGCATCACACTTTGCCAAGTTCAACTCTGGTCTACTGTTAGTCCTAGAGCCCTTTCAATGTATTTAATTGTGATAACACATCCGGTAGAATATTTGGAATTTGTAGTTTAGTGAGGCACTATTGCTCTCCACTTTATAAGGATTCTAATACCACCTGCATTGGGGGGGGGGTAAAGTGCCAATTGCCAAATCCGGCTTCTGTCATTCACCAGAAGGTTTTGGGTTAAGGGAAATTGGTTGTCGTTTAAACAATAGTAGTTTTAGTAGTTGGTAGGATAATTGGAGCCGTAAATGGCTTCAGGGAAATGAAAGCATTGTGGAGGCGATTAATTGCCTGTCTGTTGAACCTGGGTGGCAGACAATGTATGCTCCAGGAGTGAGTGGCTAGGTGAACAGTGGAATAAGGAAGGCAGAGGTACGCTTGGCACCGTGCTGTTTTAGAGGGGCTGAAGGGAAGGAAAAGGGAGGAGTGTGAAGGTAGTTAACGATGGAGAGAAATGTTGAGACCTGCAGAGAAGCTAGACTTAGTAATGACCCGTCTGCCTATTTCGCAATAACCTTTTGGTGGAACAAAGGACTTTTTTGTAGTAAGTCTTGAAATAGGTCGGCCCCAGATACTCACAAAATGCAGGGGGAAAAAAAAAAAGTTTTAGGAAGACAGCATGGAGAGGACCAGTAAGTGCATTCTCAGGGAAAGTGGGTAGCACATCTCTAGTAAGAGTTCCTTTTTTGGCCCGCGGCCAGCCGGTTGGAAGTGCGCGGCACGGGCCCAAAGGGATACAAACGTTGTTCCGGTGTTAAAGGCAATACATGTGTCAGTTGCCCCGGAGAGCCCCAGGGGCCCAAATGTGAATGCCCCCAATCCCACAGAGCCCATCCGTGTCTTAGAGGAGGTCTTAATAACGCTCCCTGGGCTTGATCCTCACCAAACGAATCCAGTCCCAGCCCCCTTGCTTTGCCTTGTCCCAATGTAAGTTGATAGGGAATTATCAGGCCGTCCCAAATGAGCCTCAAAGTGGACTTGTAATGCATCACATAAAAATGGGTGTGTGTCGGTTGATCAGAAAGGAGTTAAGTGAACCCAAAAAGGCAGAAA
>NW_024803036.1:0-2405 GCF_019175285.1 Sceloporus undulatus | reverse complement strand
AGGAGCGGAGGTGAAAAACAGAAAGGCAGGAAAGAGATGGTGAAGGTGAAATACTGAAGCAGTGCAGATGGGCAAGAGGAAAGGTTGGAGAGCGAAGGGAAAAAGGGAAGGGGATCAGGTTTAAGAGGGGGATGAAATGCACAGATATAGGATGGGGGACACCTGGCTGAATGAAAGTACGTGCGAAAGGGATCCAGTAGTCCAAGTAAACCACAAGTTGAACATGAGTCAACAGTGTGATGCGGCAGCTAACAAGGCCAATGCGATTTTAGGTTACATCAATAGAAGTATAGTGTCAGGATCAAGGGAAGTAATAATGCCATGGTATTCTGCTTTGGTCAGGCCTCACCTGGAATATTGTGTCCAGTTCTGGGCACCACAATTCAAAAAGGATGTGGAGAAACTGGAGCATATTCAAAGAAGGGCGACTAAAATGGTGCAGGATTTGGAAACTATGAGGAACGACTTGGGTAACTAGGGATGTTTAGCCTGGAGAAGAGAAGGTTAAGAGGTTATAGGATAGCCCTGTTTAAATATTTGAAGGAATGTCAAGCTTGTTTTCTGCTGCTCCAGAGACTAGAACACAGAACAATGGATGCAAAGTGCAATAAAAGAGATTCCACTTCAACATAAGAAGGAACTTCCTAATAGTAAGGTCTGTTCGACAATGGAACAAACTCCCTCGGAGATTTTGGTGGAGTCTCCTTTCTTAGAGATCTTCAAACAGAGGCTGGATGGCCATCTGTCAGGGATGCTTTGATTCCTACATGGCAGAATGGGTTTGGACTGGATGGCCCTTGTAGTCTCTTCCATCTCTATGATTCTAGGCCTATGGGAGCCAGGAGGGAGAGGCAGGAGCAAAGCCAGGATCGCCTAGCTCTGTGCGGAGAGAAAGGGACCTCTGGGACGGGCCAGGAGAGGGGCCATGGGGATTGGGAGGCAGCTACCAACCTCACAGATTATACTGATGATGATGATGATAATAATAATGTTTTATTTGTATTTACCCGCGTCTCTCAAAGGAGTGAGGTGGTATTACAACCGTAAAATAGCCACAAAACAACAAAAACATCCAATTTACACACAGTAAAACAACAAAACGCTTAAAACTCAATTTGGAACAAATAAAAACATCATTTAAAATGCACCGTTGTGATCAGAAGTGGGATTATTCCTTAAGTTCTTTACAAGAGGTCAGCTGGGTAAGACTGCCGGAAGGGATCCGTCTTAAGTGCTTTCTTGAAAGCATCCAACGTGGTGATCAGACGGATCTCCCCTGGCAAGTTGTTCAATAACGTGGGGGCCATGGCTGTGTTCAATTTGTGGGAAGTTGTTCTTAGCCTGACTTTTGGGTAATCTAATAGATTCTTCCCAGATGTTCTGAGAGTGTGGGGTGGATTGTGTAGGGAGAGGGGTTCCCTCAAGTAGCTCAGGCCCATGCCATGTAGGGCTTTAAAGTTAATAACCAATACTTTGTATTGCGCCGAGAAGCTAATTGGCAGCCAATGTAGAGATTTTAGAATTGGTGTTATACGGTCTGACCTAGATGTTCCGGTGACCAATTTGGTGCCGCGTTTTGAACTAACTGAAGCTTCCGAACTTGGTACAAAGGAAGCCCCATGTAGAGCACTGAACTTAAGAACTGAACTTGAAATCAAGCCCTTGTTTTAATACATATCAAGGGTTCCATTTAGCAATTATGAGCAATGTCTGTGAAGAGAGGAAAGGGCAACACAAAAATTCCTTGTTCTCTCATGTTTCTTTTCCAACCTGAGCTTGCTTAGCTCCGTGGTTGATTCCAGAGGCCCTTTGTCACTCGAAATGCTGGAGTCTGGGGAGGAGACCCACAAGTGCTGTGCATTTAGGGGAAATTCATACTTAGCTCAAAGGAGAGATTGAAGCAACAGTGACCTCGGGATTCATCCCAACTATACCAGGCCTGAAAGCACACAGAACTCCAGAGGCATTTAAATAGGTTTTTGTGTTTTATTTGGGCGGAAAGCAAAACACACACACACACACACACACACACACACAAGTGTTCATGCACACACACATAGGCGGGTTACAGATGGGCAGGGGAGGACGTCTTGGAGGTGTATTCTGCTGAATACGGAGCCTCCAGACCGCCCGTGCTTCAGGTGTTGGGGCTTCCACATGGGGGACAGTGAAGACGCCTCACCTGGGTCCGTTTCAGACCCGGAGTTTCCAAACCGCCGCCTCAGAGGACGCTGCAAAAAGAGAGGCAGCTTCCTCACGGGCGGCCCAAACCGTGGCTTTTTTTTTCCTTTGCCGGATGGCGGATGCGCAGCTGCGCAGCTGCAGCGCTAAGCAGCGGCGGCAGAAAGCCTATGGGCACATTTAAAGTGCCCAAGCCCCTTTTGATGCCCTCTAAACTTGCCCCC
>NW_024803035.1:2164-18057 GCF_019175285.1 Sceloporus undulatus | reverse complement strand
TGCGATTGCAACATTTGTTCTCTGAAGCACCACATCTTAAATAAACCGAGATAAGTTTCCCTTATTCATCCTCATAATAAACAGAAGGTAACCTTTCCAAATGTGAGATGTGGCTCCCTCATCATTTGCCATGGGTTGCTCATACTGGGTATCCCCCAGCCTATATGAACAAGGTTTCTGCCACACGCTTCTGCTGCCTCCTGGGGGACAGGGGGCTGTGCATACATCAGGATTGGCAGCAATGCCCTGTGTCCCAGGGGGGGGGAGGGGGGGGGGGGAGGGAGGGGAGAACGGTTAAGGACAGAGCTGGGGAGGAAGGCCAGAAGGGGGAGGGGGGGCTAGCAAACTCAGCCAGGCTGATTCTCTGGGACTTTGACATCTTCTCTTCCTCCTCCTCCTCCCCCCACTGCTCAGACTGAACCAGTCCACATGCCCAGTGAGGGAGAAGCAAAGGCTGTGTCTGCACCACAGAAATAATCCAGTTTGACACCACTTTAACAGCTGCGACTCCATCCTATAGAATTCTGGGAATTGTAGTCTTGTCAGACATTTAGCCTTTCTTGTCAGAGAGCTCTGGGGCCACTATGAGCTACTGTACCCAGAAATCCATAGCAGTTAAAGTGGTGTGAAACTGGATTATTTCTGCAGAGCAGGGCCAGTTCAAGGTATTTGGCCTCCCGGGGCGAGAAATATTTTGGCACCCCTGTCGCCCCTCACAATTATTTTCAACCCTTGATTTCCGCTGTTTCGTTTGTTAAAGCTAAACATGACATAAAACTTAGGATCCAATCTCTTGTCATAGTACAGTACTGAGAATTGGTCAAAAAGCCAATTAGGTTTTTACAGGTTAAAGACTTTTATTTATTGCTGTGACATTTGGAGTGGAGTTTCAATAAAAAACACAGAAACACAGGAAAATATTGTTTTTAATGCAAAACCATAAAAAACAATATATTAACTTGAGTAATAAGGCTTAAAACCCTAATGGTATTCACCTAAACAACTAAAACTTCCTCTTTAAACTTTACTGTACTTAGTTTAAAACTTGTCATAAGAATGCAACACATTATGAAACGTACTAGCCAAACATTCAAAACTAAACACAAACACTGAAATATTATTGCATGATCACTACCAAAAATGCAAAACACGAAAAAAGACTAGTTTGTTTGCTGTAAACAGTAAACTCAAGACAACTGGCATTTCATGTTGTGGCACCAAGGGCAAGGCGGGTTTAGGGGCAGCTAGAGGAGAGGGGCTGTTGAGCTTGGGGTTACATTCAAGGCGCATGAGGAAGGTGGACGACGTACCATGTGACTGTACCACAGCCACAGGGGGCACACATTTATGTACCATGTGACCATACCACAGACACGGGGGCACACGTTTACGTACCATGTGACCGTACCACGGACATGGGGGCACACGTTTATGTACCATGTGACCATACCACGGACACGGGGACAAACGTTTATGTACCATGTGTCCATACCACAGACACAGGGGGGTACATGTTTAGGTACCATGTGACCGTACCACAGGCACGGGGGGCACACGTTTATGTACCATATGACTGTACCACAGACACGGGGGGGCACATGTTTATGTACCATATGACCGTACCACGGACACAGGGAGGCACACGTTTAGGTACCATGTGACCGTACCACGGACACGAGGGAGGCACACGTTTAGGTGCCATGTGACCGTACCACAGACACGTGGGAGCACACGTTTATGTACCATGACTGTACCACAGACATGGGGGGGCACACTGCCCCCCCCGCCTGTCTGTGGTATGTCCTATACCTACAGTGTGCCCCCCATGTATGTGGTACAGTCAGGTACATCACAGTGTGCTCCCAGTGCGCGTGGTCCGGTTCACATGGCACCTAACACGTGTGCTCCCCTGGTCCGTGGTACTGTCACATGGTACCTAAACGTGTGCCTCCCTGTGTCCGTGGTAGGTCATATGTTACAACACATGTGCCCCCGTGTCTGTGGGTACAGTATATTTTACATAAACGTTTGCCCCCGGCCTGTGGTCCGGTCACCTGGTTCCCTAAACATGTACCCCCGGTCTGTGCTATGGACCAACATGGACTAAACGTTTGTCCCCGTGTCCGTGGTTTATGTTCCCATGGTCATAAACGGTGCCCCTGCTCCGTGGACGGTACATGGGTACGTAAACGTGTGTTGTGCCACCGTGTCGTGGTATGGTCACATGGGTCCATAAATGTTGTGCCCCCTTTGGGCCTTGTGGTACAGCACATGGTTACGTCGTCACCTCCTATGCGCCTTGAAGTAACCCACGCTCAAAGCCCCTCTCCTCTAGCTGCCCTAAACCCGCCTTGCCCTTGGTGGCCAACAACATGAATGCCAGTTGTCTTGCGTTTCGTTTACCGCAACCAAAACTTCGTTTTTTCGTGTTTTGACATTTTTGGTCGTTATCTGCAATCATTATTTCAGCTGTTTGTGTTTAGGTTTGAATGTTTGCTAGTACGTTTTCATAATGTGTTGCATCTTATGACAAGTTTTAAATAAGTTACAGTAGAGTTTAAAGAGGAAGTTTCGTTGTTTAGGTGAATACCATTAGGTTTTCAGCCTTATTACCAAGTCAGATATGTTTTTTATGGTTTTGCAATTAAAAACAATACTTCTCTGTGTTTCTGTGTTTTTTATTTGAACTCCACCCAAATTCACAGCCATAAATAAAAGTCTTTAACCTGTAAAACCCTAATTGCCTTTTGACCAATTCTCAGTTACTGTTACTATGACAGGCGATGGATCTAATTTTATGTCATGCTTAGCTTTAACAAACGAAACGCGGAAATCAAGGGTGAAAAAATTTTGAGGGCGTACAGGGGCGGCAAAAATATTTCCGACCCTGGGAGGACAAAATACTTGAAAAATGGCCCTGCTCGCGAAATAACCATTTTCACCACCCCTTAACTGCTATGGATTTGGGTACAGTAGTCCTAGTGGCCCCAGGCTCTCTGACAAGAAAGGCTAAATGTCTGACAAGACTACAATTCCCAGAATCTCTACTCGGATGGAGTCGCAGCGTTAAAGTGGTTGTCAAACTGGTCCTTTTCTGTGGGGCAGCACAGCCTTTGCTCTCCTCACCTGGGATGTTGATGTCAGTTGAGCAGTGGGGGCGGAGGAGGAGAAGAGAAGATGTCAACGTCCAGCGAATCAGCCTGGGCGAGTTTGCTAGCCCCCCTCCCCTTTCTGTTCCTCGGCTCTGTCCTGAACCGTTCTCTCACTCATCCCCCCCCCCCCGATTCCACCTCCTGGCGACAACAAAGGCATTGCTGCCAATCCTGATGTCTGCACCGACCCCTGTTCCCCAGGAGGCAGCAGTAGCGTGGCCAGAAACCTTGTTCATATAGGCTGGAGGGCTACCAGATGAGAAACCCATGGGGCCAAATGATGCAGGGGAGCAATCTCACATTTGGGAAAGGTTACCTTCTGTTTATATGAGGATGCTCACCATCTCCCATTTTTTTTTTTTTCACCCCCCCCTTCTACTATACTACCCCCTCCCCACCCCCCACGCCTCAACCTCTCTTTCTTTTTTTTCTTTTTTTCCCCTCCTCTCTCATATCCCCCCCCCCCCCTTTTTGAATAAGGGAAACTTATCTCGGTTTATTTACGATGTGGTGCTTCAGAGAACAAATGTTGCAATCGCCAGTTATTGGTAGATATGTAATCCGTACTGTGTTTCATTGCCTCCCCATATCGTATCATATATCAAGGCTATTACTCTTTGAATATGGTTGTAAAATGTTTCAAATTCTGGGTCTGTTGCTCAAGACCTCTTTCTATGATTGGTGCACTTAGGTCTGAAGAAGACTGAAAATTGACGTTTTTCCATGCAATATAGTCCCGATTTAACCATTCAGCAAAAGGGGGCCTTGGTTGATTCAGTATCACAGTCACGCATGAACCAAAAAGATGGACTCGTTGGTTGGAAGGGTGGATATGTCAAGATCTTCCAACTCAAGTTTGGACCAGACGCACTATGAGTGGAGAGTCCTTCTCTACGTTCCGTTTGGTGAGTGACAGGGCTATAAGTGCTCAAACACATGTCTAATTCCCCCCACACATGCGACTCAGTCCCACACAATTTGCTACCCCAAAGCGGAAAAAAAGATTTGACAACCCAAAAAATTATAGACCAATCGCTGTTATTCAGACCACAAAATTATTTGTAAATATATTGGCAAATAGCCTACAAAACGTACTGAGAGCATTGGATCCCCAGACCAAAAGAGGCTTATCCCTAAATCAATATTTAAAAGCAAAAACATAAGAAATTTACCTACATTTGATTTAAAATCATCAGAAAAAAATAGAAAATTGGTGATTGTTCTTTATCAGATGCATAGAAAGCCTTTGCTGGTGGTATCATTTGGGATTGTTCCTGTTTGGGGTGGTTGTTACAATAGATGAGGTGGTACAAATTTTCAAAACATAGATTGAAAGGATTTAGAGCGACAGGAAACGCAATCATGGTGGAATGGTAAAATAATCTATGTTTTGTAGATATTCAAAGGGGGTAAACACAAGGTTGCTTTATCCCCCTCTCTATTTATCATAACGCTGGAAGTAGTCCATGCTAATTTAAAAACGAGCAAATCAACTGCTGAGGCTCTAGCTAAAAGGAGAAGAATATAGTAAGAGCATATGTGATGGCCTTTTCTTAAAACAATATCGAATCCGTAGCAAGGCAGTTGAATCTTTCTAAACGCCTTAAATTTTTTGGACGAGTGAGGATACTGGGTTACCACTCAAAAAACAAATACTTGACCCATGCATTTGACCTAAAGAAAGAAAGAAAAAAAATAACAAGAAAATACCTGTTTTTTAATTTTGCCCTAAATTGGTTACATATTTGGGCATCACCTTAACGAAAAAAAAACATATATCTCAAAAACTTCATTATGACAAAATGGAGAGAATTTACAACAAGAGCTTGGCAAGATTGGAAACAACCTAAAAATTTCAGGCATGGGTAGAATGGCAACCATAACGATGGTGTTGTGCGGGTTGGTCCTACAACACATGCCCTTTGTTCCAAAATCTTCCTATTATAATCAATTATCTCCCTTCTCTAAACGGGGAAAGGCTTTGGGGAAGTTTCTTGGGACTATATAAAAAATGAGAATTAAAATAACGGTTTACAGATTCATCTGATAAAGGCGGATTCGCCTTACCCAAATTTATAAATATGGTTACCAAGTTGTGATTCGATTGGGAATCTTGATTTGAGGGGGGGGGGGCAGAGGCGGGGAGATGGTGGGGATAAACAATACATTTAGAAAAGTGACTTAAAAATATGGACTTCTCTAGGCACCCTCCTATATGATTAAATACATTTGGATGCTCATTTCAACACCACTTTAGAGAAATCCCTTTAAGGAATTTGAAAATAAAAATAAAAAATACATGGTGTATGGACATCCCCCTATGTGCTTCCACAATGAAGCATTTTTGTAGAGAAGAATTGAAAAGGAATTTCTGGGTTAACTTATGCAGATTTTTTTATAACAATGATACAACAAGGGGAAGAAAAATGAAAACACAGGAAGAGTTATTAAAAAAATGGCCTCTCTTGTAAATGGTTTGCCTCTAGGCAATTTAAGGATGATGATTTTTGATGGACAACAACACCAAAGGGCCATAGGACCAAACACAACCGGATTGGAAAAGTTATCAAAAATCCCCCAAAAAACACATTTTCAAATTAGACAATTTACTCCGGAAGTGTGACTTAGAGGCTGATTGAAACGGTAAAATTAATTATGATAGATGGGGTTAGAGTAGTCCCAAGCAGGGGTTCCAAACTGGTGTGGTCACGACCCCTTGGGTCCCCAGGTTGGATTCCTTCCCCCTCTCCTTTCTGTGGGTGCCGGTGTGCTCGCGCTGAGAACCGAAGGAGCAAGGGTGGAAGTCTACTCCTCCCTCCCTTTCGCGGGTTGCCCTCAAAAGGCACCCGGGGCGAAGGCGAAACGATGGTATGCAAGCCCAGCGCTCCTTTGTGACGAAGTCCAGTCCCTTTTCACTGGTGGCCTCCCTTATGGGTGGGAGCTCGGAAGGGCCAGGACATCGGCCACTGGGCTTGTATGAGTTGACAGTCACCACACCCTTCCTCACCAATCAATGAGGGATTTGGTGCGGGGTGGGACTTTCGCCCCGGAATGGGGGTCGCGCCAACAAAGATTGGGGAACGCTGATCTAAAGAACAGATCAATTAGATATTGGAGAAGACAATTATGGCAAAATAAACGTTAAGATACCCTAAGTATAGACTAAAAGAAAAATCTGTTAAAGATTCTAGGTGGTATCTAAACCATAAAACCTACAAACATGTTCAAAAGAAACAATACCGCTGGTGGAAATGTAAAACCAGATGGGGGAACCTATTTACATTGCTGGGGCATTGCCCAGAAAGTTAAACAATTCTTGAGTTCATACACAAGAGATGAGAAATTTTCAAAATTCAAAGAACACCCGACCCCAGATGTATTCTAAACATAACAGACACCTAAAACCTAGGAAGTGAGAAAGGAAAAATTGTTTTACTGATATCACAAGCCGGATGGCATATGCCAAATATTGGAAGTCGAGAAATACTCCCAACAATAGAGAGTGGAGATTAAAAGTAACGGATCTTGTGACATTCGCAAACTGCCAGTATTACTGAAAAAGGATTCTTAGAAAACTTTTATAGGATTGGAAACCATGGTAAAAGAATATTTCAAGTCAAACCGACTGAACGAGTCACTATGATATTTTCGCGACGGTTTAGCTAGACTGGAGTCATCAAAAGAAGAAGTGTCTCTTAAGTGAGATGGGTATGAATTTAGATAGAATAATATGGTGACCCTAAAGTTCTTTTGGTATCAATATCTAAGGAATTTAGGGTACGAGTCGGTAGTAAATATTGGTATTATGGAGGGAAATTTATTGCCTTGGAAGTCCAATGAACTGAAGATAGATAGAAGGAAGGTATAGGAATAACAACAGCTAAAGATAACTAAGATAAATACCTCTACTTTCGTTTGTTTGTATCTTGTTTTACTGATTAAATAAATTTTAAAAAACTGTTCAAAACGGGCACTTGCATCTTTTCTAGCCATTAAGGGTCCAAGATGTCTAATTATAACTTAGACTGAAACTCCACTTAAGGGAAAACCAAGAGGGTAAAAAATCAGTATCTGATAATTTGTGTTAGATTATTATCTGCCTGTCGGCTTAGACTCTGCCTTTTTCAATCATAGGATAGAAAAAACAAGACAAGAAAAACACCTATGCAATAAAAAAAAAAATTAACATAATTGAAGTATAAAGTCCATTTTAGCGCAATTAAAATCTCTCTCATTAATGGGGAAGATTAAGAGCAGTACCCTGCATTTAAGAGCCTTGCTTGAAAGAGTAATTCCCAAAAGCATGTTTACATAAAATAACAAAACAAAACGACTTTCCGTCTAAGGGAAAGGACTCCATGGAGGGAGGCAGCCTCGCCCGCTTGGAAAGTTGAACATGACAGGGTCAACATTTATCATCATCCTTCATCATCACACTCATACAAGAAGCAAACTGTGTCCTCTCTTTTCCAGCGCCCAAGATATATGAGCCTCTGATTAAGGAACGCCATGTCATTTTAAGCACCAAGGCAAGCTTAACCCACTAGAGCGAGTTCGCTGCCAATAGTAAGTTCCTCGATGCTTCAAACGTCTTTCTTGCGGTTGTTCTTGGCCCAACAGCCCATCGAAAAGCTGCACATCTACGATCACTTGTTCAGAAACAGAGGCGGACACCGAGGTCAGAAGCAGTTTTGCAAGCCATGCACCGGCATGATAGCCTGAGGAAGAAATTTTTTTGGTTTTGAAGAGGAGATTGCCTCCCTTCCTGGATAATGGTTTCCCTTTGGCAAGCAAAGGGCCGATCCTGCAACAGCTCTCGGCCTCTGGTGGCCGTCTGCGTGGTGGGCAGTGACCCTGCCCGTAAAGAGCTCCAGGCACAGGTGGGACTCAGGATCCAACAAGGAGGGGATGTGCTCAAATGCGCCGTTGTGGTGAAGCAACGGCTTTCCTGGATGGCCTTACTTACCTTCTCCAAGTGGCACAAGGCCTGACCGTTTCCTCTTCTGAGCATTAGCCCCCCTCTGCTCCCCGCTAGGATAGCCTGTGGAAAAAGCGTTATATCAGCCAAACTTGGCATGCTCGTTTTCCATGTAGGTCTGGAGCTGCAGTTACCAGAAGTAGCCATCCCAAGGTTGCCCCTGAATGAGCATGTGGTTGGTTGGTTTCGTAGTGTTCTGTGACTTTTGTGGTGTGCCTCACTAACAATGCTCCTCTATTATCACAGATGCGGTTAGGTGGAGGGTTCAACTTGTACACACTGATTCTGAGCCCAACCCCTATCGTACGACGTGAGATCGTAATGAATGGTTGCTCGGGCATATTGGAAGAGGACGGACTTTTTTTGCCACCCAGGAAAATAACATGACCCTAGGCTGAAAAAACCAGAGAACTGGGACGCTGAAGCCTGAGATGGACGATCAGAAGACAACAAAAGCTGAGGTGATTCCCTTGTTTGCATGGAAGAGGACATTTCGTAGACCTGGAGGGGCCTCTCGTGGGCCAGAGCAGGGGGAATCCCGAATGGCATTTACGGATAATTTTGGCCCCAAAAATAGTGCCCTGCGAGAAAAGAGGGACAGAGAGACCCGTGTTCTTTCCATGCGAGAGAAGAGGAGTTCTTGCTCCCGTAGTCTCTCAGGAGCTCGCCATCTTGGCATGAAGACAATGTCATCATTCCGTTCCCCATTTGGTGGGCAGGACAGGAAGCACACTGTATGTGGGCTGAAAGTTCGTGTGCACAGTCAAGCAATGCCACATGGGAGATGGCCCCAGTGGCAGAGAAGTGGGGAGCTGTTCAAATGCAGCTTCCTCTCTTATCTGATCAAGACATGGCATCCTGCTGGCAGTGCCTTGTGGTGCCAGTCTGGTCCTCCCAAATTTGGCGAGACCCTCTGAGGCCTGTTTCCACACATTCCTTCCTTTCCCTTCCCCCAAACAGACTGGGAACATCTTCGAATTCTGGTGGACACAAGTGCCCGAGAGGCCCCCGACGGGCAGAGGCAGAGTCAAGGCGGCTGGCAGACCCCGCTGCTCCGGAACCCCCTCTACAGCAGAAGAAGCGTACCGCCCCCTTTCCTCGCCAGGGGTGGGCTACCTTTGGGGGCAAAGCACGAGGGTATGTACAGACCACACACCAAAGGCGTGCTTTGTTTCATGGGGAGTGGAGGCCCCGCAGGCCGGATCCCCCAACCCCACTAAAGTGGCTGGCCGCTGGCCCCCATCCTCAGATTCATGAACCCAGAAATACGTGCCGGATGCATAGCATTCTGTCTACAAGTACATAGGTGTGATCGTGCCTGTGGACCTTGGCAGGTCAGCTCTAACCCCCCCCCCCCCCATAGGCCTATTTGAACCTCTGGCCTGACCCCGATCAAAGTCATCTCCCCCATATCCCACACCAATCCCACCAGCCAGGTCACCGTCCTTGTGCAGGTGAGATGGGACCATTTTGACAACTTATCACGGAGATGAGGAATAGCCGAGAGTTTGGGGATGGAGACTTGGGGGGGGGGGAGACGAAGGTAAATGCCTCCCTTCCCTGGAGTGGGACAGCGGTTTCGGTGTGGAGGGAGGGGCGGCCTGTGTATGAAGAGGCTTTTTCTTTACCCTAACCTTCCTTTAAGTGGAGGGCAGTGGTCTCCTGGGCGTTCCCGCATGGCACCAGTTGGGCACAATGGCACAAAGGCCCTCGGGCAGTGGAGGGGACTGTCCGGAATTACCTCCGGGTGTCTTCCTGTCCCAGGCTCCCCACCCGATCCTTCCAGGACCCCGAACAAGAGCTGACTAGCCAGCAAATTGAGGAGGGAGACCGAAAAGAGACCGGTGGAAAGGAGGCAACAGATGCCCAAACGGGGGAAAACGAAGGAGAAGAGAAGAGCGACGAAGGAGGAAAAAGGAAGAGAAAGTTGGAAGTGGCCCCGGAGGCCAGAAAAAAGAGGAACTCTGCACTTCCCCCAGAAATGAAACCAGAACGAACTGTGTCTCTTGGGGGTGTGGGCGGGAACTGGGTGATTCTTTGTCTTTTCTAAAACGCTTTAAAATGGAGCTTTTGGGGTGGGGACTCTGAGCTGTTCCTGCCAAAGGACAGCGGCGGGGTACTTCAATACATTGATTTATTTGATTTTATTCATTTGTACAATTTCTCCAGGAGAGACCCAAAGTGGCTGTCCTCCCAACGCATCTAGTCTAGAACCATCGAATCATAGAGTTTGTCGAGATGATAAGGGCCCGATCCAGCCAACCCCTTTATTCTGCCATGAAGGAACTCTCCGTCAAAGCCTCCCCATTGGGATGGCATCTCGCCTTGTTTAAAGGACCTCAAGGCAAGGAGACTCCACCCAATATCCGAGGAGGAGTGATGTTCCCCGTCAATATCCCTTAGTCTCAGGAAGATCCTTCCAATGTTGAGCCGGAATCTCTTTCCTTGAGCTGCATCCATTGCTCCATTGGGTCCCATTTTCTACTAGATATACAGGAAACAAATCTGCTCCACCTCCTCATTTAGGCACACCCTTAAAAGTATTTCAACATGGCTCCAGATCACCCTAACCTCCCTCTCTCCAGGCTTGAACATCCCAGCAAGTTCTAAGCTGTCTCCTAGTTTCATGGTTTTCCAGGACCCTTCTCACATTCTGGTCACGCTTACCAGCCTCCCTAACATCCTCTTTGAAGGGTTGGTTTTGTCATGTTCTACGGTTGAGGATGCGCAGAATGCGAGGGCTGGGGGGGTCGCCCCTCGACTCCTGGAAGGACCTAGTCCTTAAGACAGAAAAGAAATCCCGCGACGCAGGAGCCAAGAGTGTTCTGAAGTGTGACAGCGAGCCAGAAGTCCCTCATGCTAGTCCTGGCGCAGCCCGATGGGTGGTGCAGGGCCCCGCCCCTACCTGGAAGGAGGAGGCGGGAGGAGAGAGCGAGCCAGATGGCGGCGTCGGGCCCCTCGGGGGCGGCGGGGCATGGGGGAGATCCAGGGGAAGAGGAGGGGGAGGGCGCAGGGAACGGTGAGGCGCGCGGGCGCTGCGTCGGCTACATCCCTCCTCACGTCACACCGCGAGGCGGCTCCCTGGGCGAAGCGGCGCGGGGAGACCGGGGAGGCCTGGATGCTGGCGGTGGGGAGAGTGATGTGGGTCCTAGGCTGGCGCTTGCGCGTTCACGGGCGCCGCGGGTGGGGCGCCCGAGGGGCGGAAGAAGGGGCGCCCTGTGCGTCCCCAGACGGCCCCCAGAGCCCCGGTGGGTCGCACTGGGGACGCGGCAAAGGGAAAAGATGCGTCACACGGAAAAATAACCCCTGTTGGCACCGCTTTAAACGCTTTCTTTTGCTTAGGTCTCTGGAATTTGGGAGTAGGCGTTTGTTCTGGGCACCGAAGGGCGGGATACTCAACTCCAAAGAATTCAATAGCCTTGAGCCAGAAAAGAAAAAAGCATTAATTCATTGGGGGGACATCGCGGGAGGCGCGCTCCTAGGGGTTTCCAGCAAACGGAGGGTTCTCCAGGGGGCTATGCGGCTGTTGGGGCGAGGAAGGCGCATCCCTGGTTTGGGCCCTGGCCCTCTCGGACCATCATTCACCAGCGTTTACTCCTGGCGTGGGCCTAACCTCCTGGTGACCCAGACCGCCTGTGGGGGCACCTTGCACGGCAGGCCACGGATGGCACAGCCTATGCAATCGGGCTCCGGGCAACTCTTGACCCGTTGATTCTCTGCGCATCAAAGTTTCCTCCACCAGATGGCTGGAATTAAGGGGGGCTTTAACGTGTATATCCCAGAAGTTGGGGCACAATGATGGGAGGAGGGCAATTGCAGTCCCCTGCCTCCTCTCCTCCTCTGGCACCCCTCTCACCCGAAGTGTCATGGCAGGGGGTCCTCTCTGTGAGAATCAGAGGGAGTGGCCCTCCCCACACTGGGCCCTCGGCTTGCACCTCCGTGGCTCTTCTGTCTTGGGCAAGCCCCCTCTCCAGTTCCCAGCGCCTGCCCTTTGCCCTGCGGAATTCGGAGCATCTGGTCCATGTTTTCTAAAAGAGAGGGGCTTTAAAAAGTTATTGCAACGATAGGGGCAATCTCCCAGGATGTGGTGGAGCACAGATCCCATCATCACCTGTCTGGACTGGAAGCCAGCTGTGACCGACTCTGGTTCTATTTGCCCCTGGGGTGCTTCGGCCCTCGCATTCATTTTTACCCAGAACCTGTCCAGATGCCTCCAGAAAGAGAAGCAAGCACCTCTTCTTCATTTGCCCACAGCCCATGCATCGGGAGAATGGGAAGGAAGAGGGGTTCACATGCTGGCCTGCGGGGGGCGGTTGGGCTGGCGGATCCATGACTCTCTCACCAATGTTTTCTCTTTGCAACTGTGAACGGGAGGTCTTCCTTTTAGCACATGAGCTCAGGTGGGGGTTTCTCCTTCTGCTTAGTTTGTAAGCCAGAGCTTGGAAAAGTTATTTTTTGGAAGCAACTGCTCCTTCCAGGGGTACCCACAAAGTAAATTTTCCAATCATTTACACTTCAGCAGCAGACATGCTTGCGGTTTTTTGGCTCCGACGGAACCGCGGGGTGAGGGACACCTATCTTCCTTCTATCGGGAAACAAACTGGAGCTATTTTAAGCCCAAAAGTGCCGGAGTGTCCCCTCTTGCAGCCTCTTGTGCGCCTGTCCTTGGAGGACTGTTCTTTCACGTGCGGAGGCGCACAAAGTGTTGGCGCAAAGGTTTTGAAACGGAAGCCACAAAGACTGGGAAGGCAGCGTAACGGGAGGGAGATGGAGGGGGCAGTCGCCCTCCATAGAGAGGAGCTGCCGGATGGATGATGTGGGGGGGGGGGGGCCGAATTGCAGTCCCGGGCCAGTTTTCAGGCTCAGGATTCAGCCGACAGGCACATCGGACAAGTCTTGCTGCAACTGCCTACCAGCTGCCTTCTGGTGGGGATCGCTCTCAGGCAAGGTCCAGGGTCTTGCCTTCCAGGATCTATCATCCTGTTGGCTTCATCTTCTCATTTTTTGCTGTGGGTGGTTCCATGGTGGTGTTACGGACTAGATGAACCCCCCCCAGCTCCTTTTCTACAATTCTAGGAGGGGATGGGTGGACGTTGCTGAGTTGAGTGGAGGCTGAAGTTACCTGGGTGATTTCTCCTTACTTCCTCTTCAGCTTGGATGGGAACCTCTCTATGAGACATATTAGCCAGGGCAAGTGTTCCTGTTTCCCAACCACTGTCAACCCGTGAAATTTGGTGATGCCCTTCACTATCCTTTGTTCTGGGAAGAACGCCCCAGGAGGGTTTGCTATGGCCTCAACAAGAAGGGCCCAGATGGCATGGGTTCATGGCAAACTTCTTCCCGCGTGTACTGAAGAAGGCCTCCCCTGGCAGACGACTTTCTTGTTCCATTCCGCATTTGTTATGGATGTGAGGTGTGGATGGTATGCATGCATCATTTGGGAATTTTTTGGGGGACGCCCAGACTCCGCTATTGACATGCCTTGTGCAGGTGGATTCGGCCTGCATGGGGCGGAATAGGAGCTAGTGCTGCTGCCGTTTCCTCAAAACGTCAGGGCTGGCCGGCTCTCTTGCTCTTGGCAAAGGTACGCCTGTCATGACTTTGTACCTGAGCGTTGCATGGAAGGCGCCCGGGGGTATCCCTTCCGAAGCTGCAACAAAGTGCTGTGGATTGTCCAACTAGGCCGCGGAGACCGTGTGGGGGCTCCTGGCCTGGTGGGCCTGCTCTCGTTGGCAGTCTTACTTTGCAAGTAGAGAGCCACAGCCCCCGTGCCCAACGAAACAGCTCTTCCCTGGATCGCTGGCTGTCGGTGCTGCAGACGATGCTAGCTCTTCAAGCAGAGGGCAGTTTGTACTCTGGCGAGCAGGCACCGGAGATGGATGTGCTTAACTGCTTAGTGTGTTGGCAAGACCAATCACCAACTTGCCAACCCCACACTAGCATAAGCCCAAAAAAAAAGGAAACTTCCAAGCTCTGTCTTGGTATTCAGGGTTAAACGCCAGGCAATCATAGTGTGTACGGGGCACAGTTGCTCTCGCCTTTCGGAGAGACGGTAGGCATTGCTGTCTGTGACCGGTGCAGACTCTCAAGCACTCAGGGAGGTTCCACGTCTGGACAGAAGCAGGGATGGGAAGACGGACCAAATGTTTTGCGAGGAGATTCAGTACAAATTCACCTCAACCTTTGGTCTTGTTGTCTCTCCTAGATATGGGAGGATTTGGCAAGACGGGAGGGGGGAAAGGCTTTCTGTACAAGGCAGGTATGTGAGTGGCACATGGCCTTCCACTCAATAGAGTGCTCCATAGCGTTTGATTAGCCATACTTCGGTCATCAACATTCTGGATTATCTGTTGTCCGTGTGCTGTGGGGGCGGTGGCTGTATGCATTCCATTTCCCCCCAGGACTGCCCCCAAACCATGGAGGGCACATGACAGGCAAGGAGAGAAGGCGCCAAGTGAAGTTCGCACCAAAAAATGGCTCAAGTGCTGTGGCAGCGGAGAGGGCAATTCCCTCCAGGCTTACAATATAGTGCATTTGTCAAGGCTTTTCTTGGACCTGGATTTCATCCCGATCCATTGCGGCTATCGACTACAAGCCCACGTGTTTATGTCGGCCTCTAATGAGACCTCTACTGTAAACATTCCGGTAGAAACTCAAAATAGCACCAAAAGCGAAGATATGCTGTGTTAAGAGAATCACATACAAAAGGTGCAATGATGACTGCAATCAAGAAAAATTGAAAAGTACGGGTGTCATTTCAGTATAGGCTTGTGGAACACAACGCTGGCATATAGGGAGGGGGCACATCCAGTTGTAGTTGTGAAGGGGAGACGGGGGGCCCGGAGCCCTGGTGGAACAGAGGCAGTGGTAGGGTTCAAACTGGGCTCATGTAGTGCACACCGGCCTTGCCTATCTCAGCCACTTAGCAGAGTGGCTGAAAGAGTTAGGAATAAGGCCAGTCGTGCAACAAAGGGACTAGTAGTGTTGTGCTAACAGGAGTGGACCATACTCCCTCTCTTACTCTATCTCCGTATCTCACCCTTGTGACCATGAGCGCTCCTTCCCTTGCGTGCTGGTGGGTCTCGTCCAAAGTGGCTAAGGAGTGGATGCGCAGCCGCCTTGCCTCAACTTGCCAGCTCGAACTTAGACTAAACAACTTCTCCCCACATGTCTGCCTTTTCTTCTCTTGAGGGGGAGGAGCACTCCCGTCCCCCGCCTTTCCTCATGGAGTAGGGCAAACGATTTTCTGGGTTTCAATTCCTCAACCCAGGCTGGATTATTCTGTGGTAGGCAGTCTGCGGGGCGTGGCACTGACCCTCCTACTTGAATGAAAGCACAGGGGTCTTGATGCTTCTCTTGTTGTGCAGCATGGACCGACGGGCCTGTTGATTTCCCTCCTCGGACGGCTCATGGGGTCAGGGTGCAGTTTTTGGGGTGATCTCTATACTTGGTTGGAGTGTGCCTCCATGGGTCAAGGGTTCCTCACATGGATTCTGTGCACAAGGGTCGCCTGTTTTCTCTCTCCGTCTCGTGCTACCAACTTTA
The DNA here is from genome assembly GCF_019175285.1 of Sceloporus undulatus. Taxonomy (NCBI): domain Eukaryota; kingdom Metazoa; phylum Chordata; class Lepidosauria; order Squamata; family Phrynosomatidae; genus Sceloporus; species Sceloporus undulatus. The sequence goes on along the minus strand of NW_024803035.1, from coordinate 2,382 downwards.
GGGCAGCACCATAGATCTGGAAAACCTCAGTTGGCCAATGTTTGATGTATTCTGGTTGTTCGTGCCGTTAATTGGGCTCTTTTTACTGGCTAGGGGAAGAGCGCGCCAAGTTTGATGGCATTTGAAACCTTGCCTGTCAACGGTTCCTTTTAGGACAAAGTGAAACCCTGTGTTTGAAAAAACTCAAATTGTGGATGTCCTGAGGACAGGGTAAGCCA
>NW_024803035.1:0-2139 GCF_019175285.1 Sceloporus undulatus | reverse complement strand
GGGGGGGGCACACGTTTATGTACCATATGACCGTACCATGGACATGGGGGGGCACACGTTTAGGTACCATGTGACCGTACCACAGACATGAGGGGGGCACACGTTTAGGTGCCATGTGACTGTACCATGGACACAGGGGGGGCACATGTTTAGGTATCATGTGACTGTACCTCAGAGAAAGGGGGCACACGTTTACCACGGACACAAGTGGGCACACACTGTACAAAGAAACTGTCATACGGTAGCTTGCTTTTATGTCGATAGCTGTAATGAGTTATCACTTTAATATTGTTTAATTACTCAAAAAAATTATACAAAAGAAGCTGTCGCACCACCCCTAAATTTTTCTGCCCCAGGTAGCTGCCTAGTTTGCCTATACTGTACAGCACTGTTGCAGAGTGGATGCAGCAGGGAAACTCTGACAGCATCCACACTGGGGGAATAACCCGGTTTGGCACCGATTCAACTGCCCTTGCTCAAGTCTATGGAATTCTGGGAGTTGCGGTTTGTTGTGGGCCCAGAGCGGAGCAGAGCTCCAAGTCCCAGAATTCCATAGCCTTGAGCCAGGGCAGTTAAAGTGGTGCCAATCCAGATTTCTCCAGTGTGGATGCACTCTCTGTTAGGTTTTGCTGGGAACAAGAGATCAGCAGCATCATTCTGGTTTATTAGTGCAAAAAGGAATGAGGTCCCAGAGCCACTTATTTTGAGTTATTCCTTCCAGACTCCGGCATGCAGAAAAGGCCTGAAAAGCAGCTGCTTGGAGGAAGCCCCGCAAACCTTTGTCAAGGTCCCGATCCCCGTAGAAGGTCCCGGCTGTCAGTCTGAACTTCCCGTAGCTGTCCCGATGCTGAGAGGGGACCCAACGCTCCTGCCATTTCCCTGGAAAAAAGGAAGGAAAGTAGGGAGGGAGAGACAAGGGGGTCAGGGATGTGCAAGACACCTCAGCTTTGGCCCCTCTTTCTGGGGCCCCTCTTCCCCAGATGACCTTTAAAGCCCTTCACGGCTTAGGTCCAGCCTACTTGTGGGATCATCTTCTTCTATATAATCCACCCTGCGCACTTAGGTCCTCTGGGGAAAAAATTACTACTGTACAGTCAACAAAAACCAGGCTTTTCATCTGCCGCTCCCAAATTATGAAAAGGCCTGCTGGAGGAGATCCGACATATTAACAACCTCGACAGTACACTCATCCCTCCATATTTGCAGATTTCATTAATATGTTCCCTCTAGGAATCTCTAGGTCATCCGGTGCAACTCTATGGTCAACTTTAACTAAAAGTTGCACTTAAAGACCTAGAGATTCCTAGAGAGAATACTCTCCTAGGCCTTTGTAGCTCCTCCAGCGCAGTTCTATGATCAGTGTCTGTCGGACGTTGGCCACAGAGTTGCCCTGGAGGACCTAGAGATTCCTAGAGAGAATACTCTCCTAGGCCTTTGTAGCTCCTCCAGCGCAGTTCTATGATCAGTGTCTGTCGGACGTTGGCCACAGAGTTGCCCTGGAGGACCTAGAGATTCCTAGAGAGGTATCCGTCCTATCAGGTAAAAACATGTTGTTTTTCCCCATATTCATGGAGGTCTTGTGCCCCTGACCCTAGTGAATACAGAGGTACAAGTGTATTATTATTACTATTATTATTATTATTATTCCCAGGTTGTGGTAGAATGGTTAAAATGGTCAGAATTTTTCTATGGTCAGAAGTTACAAATTATATTGCTGAAATGAGAGTAAAGGCTGTTATTCCAGGTCATGTCAAATGTTCTGTTTAGCAATGTAAACAACTGTGAATGGCTCCAGATTTTCAGTTGCTGGCTCAAATAAGAGGAAGTTCTGGATAAGGTTTGAGGGCAGTGAAACAAAACATAGAGAAAGAAGACTGATTGATGGTAGCCCACGAGGGATGGAGGCCTTGTTAGAACATCCAAAGCATAGACAGGGACACAAATGGTTTCAGTGTAACCAATGAAAATGTGAGTTCTATTATTATTATTATTATTATTATTATTAACCTTTATTTATAAAGCGCTGTAAGTTTACACAGCGCTGTACATCAATTTTTTAGTCAGACGGTTCCCTGCCCTCAGGCTTACAATCTAAAAGACACGACACAAAAGGAGAAGGGAGTGATGGTGGGGAATAGG
>NW_024803034.1:3441-18208 GCF_019175285.1 Sceloporus undulatus | reverse complement strand
CAGGAGAGCAAGATGGCTTTTAAAAAACAACCTGAAAAGTCAAGAGGTTCTGGAAGAAAGGGACTTGCAATGTACTATATTATCAATAATACTAGCAAACAGACATCCTGTTCCTATGAGAAAAGTTTCTATATATTTTAGGAAGCTGCAGAATAGCTGATATCTCCTTCTGTAACTTTCCCACATTTTCCTACCAATCAAGGCTCTCTGCTAGTTGGCTAGTCAAAATAATCCTCCAGACACAAATTCTTATGCCAAAGAACTCAGTGGTGATTTAATCTAAATGCATATCCCAGTCTTAAGTGAGACTGTGTACATATTAAGACTGGTCTACGGAAAGATCACCACTAATTGCATTCCTGTACTAAAGAACAAATAAACAAACCATTGGGTAGATTCTGAGAGGCTGTGTGCTTTTGACAATTTTTCACCATTTGGACCTTTTTGCAATTTACTTAATGCAAAATGTTTTTTGAACAAAAACACTTATGTAGAAAAAAGAAACCAAAGGACTTTAACGAAGTGTGCCGGAAGTAGATCTGTATGTTCCAAATCTACTAGCAGAATAAAAGATAAGCACACACATCATGCAGTATCAACATTATGGAATGCACGGTCTCTATCGAGTGTGGCACTCTTATGGCCGTCTATCTTGGAGTTCTGAATTCGTCTTCTGTGCATGTCTACATCTATCTTATCATCAAACAATCTTCTGATCGCAAGTAGGGTCATTATTCTACTCTAATCTATCCAATCTCCATGTGCCCTGTTCAGTGTTTCACCTAAGAGCAAAAAGTGTTAAAAGATCTGAGAAGCCTTTGATAATGACCTGCCACCTGATGGCACTGGGCAAGGTGCAGAGGGAAAGTAGGGACAACAAATACCAGTAACTGGAAGGGTGAAACATGGTCGGATTTAGCACTGAAAATACAGATGAAATATTTTATTAAAATTGAAAACACATCTAATATAATAAAGTACTATACTAATAGGGAAGAGTAAATAGTAAGAACTAGTCTTTCAGTGCTGCCGACATGTCCTTCAAATGATGTGGTTGAGTAAGACAGTTATGTGCACAGTAACGGACATTTGTGCTCCCACCCAATATGGTTTGGTAATGCTAGTTTAAGATAATGATAGAGTGTTTTGCACTTTTGCCCAATTTCCCATTTTCATCCTCAATTTTCACTAATGATAGCCATCATCAACCCCCAAACCACACACACACACAACACACACACATATATGGCAACACAAACCCAACTGAAGGCAAACTCTCCCATGCATTTTAATGGAGTGGGCTGCAGTGTTACAACAGCAGATGGACCAAAAGTGCCAGCCTCATCAGGCCAGAGGTGGGGGTAACGTGGTGGTCGTTGAGATGAGTGCACGCAACCCAAATGAAGGTTGGAAAGCCGTGCAGAGAGCATGCTTGGCTGGGAAAAGCCAGCCAACAAAAGTAAACAGGGAAAGTCTGCTCCTTTATAAGTGTACCCATTCTGGGACTTGTGGTGGGCATCCTCCCGATCAGGCCTGGTCTGTGTACGTTTGCCATGAGCCCTGCACGTATTGAGAATTGCCGGCCTCTGAGCCTTCCTTTTGGGCCCCATCTGCATGATCCCACAGTTACTCTCCTTGAAACTTTAAAAGGTAGATCCCTGGTTGTAAAGGAAGAAAAAAAACAATCAAAATAAAGTCCAAATCCAATGTGGCTTCATATGTTTCCCACCACTCAACACAACATCCTTGTATTGCATCCTTTGGGTAGAAAATTCCGTCTACAAATCTTTCCTTGCTTACTGCACACCACCAATAACCTACGGACTTTTGTTGCCTGCTTGGAATTTACACTTAGCAGTAAATGATAGACACTCTCTTTATGCACATTATAACGTAGTAGGATACATCTGTGAGTAAACCATTGAAATGCACAGGCCATCCATAACCCAAGACACGTGCATCAAACCCTGCATAACAAAGAGACTTTATAAGCTCCTATGTCTATCCTCTTTGTTGGCCCCTTTCCCCAGGTCCTTGTGAGGAAGAGACATGATCATATGTGGGCCACCACCTTCAAGGAAAGCAGAGCATACTGGAGCAGACGAAGATGCCCCCGTGCCGCTCCTATCTGGAGGACCTACTGTGGCTTTCCGCATTCCTGAGTGGAACTAATGTTCTTATAAGAAACAATTTGACTACACGAGAGTGGCTTTTCCCAGATTTTCTTGTCTCCGTATCTCTCAAGTCTATTTAATGTCTATCCAAAGAAAACCAAAAGCTTATAATCCCAAGGTGGTCCACAATGGGCAGTGGGTATTACATCGAGAATGTGGGGTTTTTAAAACCCCAGACAATCTATATGTTTATGGCAGCTCTACATGCAGCCCTAAATATAGCTAGAGCAAGGGGTTTATAAAGAATTGCCCTCCACTACCCCACCCAAGCAAGCAATGCTTACCCTGCATCACCGTATCATATCTCTTCGACACAACTTCTTAAACCAAGCTTCTTCGATAAGATTTCAGTTTTCTAATTATAGATCTCTCTCATGCGTCCCTGACGGGGGTTAATACAGAGGTTGACTTCTAGTGGTTTTTGTCTGAAATAAAAACGGGAGCATACTTACAAGGCAGGCACGTTGGCCCTATGAAAGGAAGAGAAAACACGTTTCTACATCATGGCTAATGTTTTGCTTAAACTAAAAGAGTAAAATTAAGCATATCTATTGAATTTGCCCATAAAAGGTTTGCACAAGAAATAGTGGGGCAAAGTAGAGGGAAAAAAAAATAAATACGGATAACATGTGAAGAAAAGGTGGTTGCCATCTATCAAAGATAATACTTGATTGTTTGTTAAACATACTATCTTTTCCAGAATTTCTCTATGAAAATAAAGTCATTTTGGGATTATTAGAATTAAACTATTCTCAAGTTTTGTGCAAAACCACATGGGAAGATGGGGGATCTATTGGCTTTTGGTACTGCAGTATTGCGTTGGGAGAACAGTTTTAAACCCCACACTAAGATATGACAGTGCCATCCGATTTGTGGCCATATGCTGTGAGAAGCCATATGCTTTGATGGTTTTCATTTCAAAAGTCTCTATGAAAAGGTCCTCGATTGACAAAGTACCATGGGATAATGAATATCAGTCCACTTTGTTTTACAGAGTAAGATCACAGAGGGGAGGAGGTAAAAAGATGTGGTTGAGTGTTATGCCCAGCACGCATGAAAAGAGGGGATCAATTAAATGTTCAGTTTGCAGAGTAAAAACTCACACTCTTTCCTCCAATGGTATTGATGTTTTCGCTGTATCTGTCCTCTCTAATATTTTGCTTGTTTTCCTAAGCTGTTCATTTTAGGCCGAGGGGAGGCAAGCGAACTGGCAGCAGCGTCCTAAGTCAAGAGAAAGCCCATCGTGAAACTTCAGAGGATCCGCAGGAGCAATGCTAAGCACTTGCAAATACGGATCCCAAGAAGAGAAATTACTTTTGGGTTTCCTTATGTAAAAACTATTGCAGCATCACTCGATATGATAAAAGAAACTGCTGCGATTGCCCCCAATGCTCATTTTAAATCGTGTCCACCCTTCTGAGAGTGCTCCATATATTGATGAGCAAACTGTAACTCTGCTTATATTCAAATTGCTTCCTAAATATCCAAACTCTCCCTAGAACTCTTGCTTCTTTAAAAAAATGGACAAACAAAACGAACAATCTTTCTCTAGACGCCAGACCCATCAGATCTGGGAAACACTCACGAATAAACACCTTCTAGAAACATGCCATGTATCATGGAAAAACCCACTAAAAAAAAAACTATGGATCTGGCCATGAAAGCCTTTCGACTTCCAACAAAGGAGAACATACCAGACATAGAATGTTCTCCCCCTTTGGCAGCCTCACAATGCTGGCCCTTAAAGCATAGCCATGCCTAAATGAATACCAGATAGAGAATAAGGTTGTCCTATGTCTCGCTGTCGGAGAAAGAGTTCAGGGTGTTAGGAGTCCCAATATAATGTAATTTCCTTGATGAGTGAAGATATCATAAAACATGAAATTACCTGTATTTAAGCTAATCTAGCTAGTGTAAAAATTAACACTAGCATTTTTCCTCATTTAGCCAGTGACTTGAATCTTTGATTAGGCAGCTGAAGCGTGTAGAATATTTTATTTTACAGTAGCTGAGGACATTTATTATTTTCAGTAAGTTTGTTCTCCTGAACTAGTTAATAGAGGCACTCTGTTTGAAGAAGAATGGCCGAAGAACTCGGAAGGGTTAATCTTTGTCTTAGATGGGTATAACTCAACCCAGTTATATCTGACTCTAATATTTAATCAAGATACTTTAAAATATATACAGTCTGGCCCTCTACCTATGGCGGAATCCGGTCCGACCCCTCTGTGTAAGGCGATTACGCCTATGCTCAAGCTCCATTGGAAACAATGGGGGCTCGTGCGCGGCGTCGTGGCAGTGCGTGGGCGCAATTGCCGGTGCATGCCCATCAATTGATGGGACCGCGCGCCCCTTCTGCCTTGTCGCCCCCCGCGGCTTGAGCGCGTAAGCTCAAGTCCGCGTAAAGTGCACCCAGCGTAGACATGCGCGTGCTGTATATATCTCCTCAGGCTTAATGATACGGCAAGTTAAATTGTCTTCAGTTCTAAGAAACTGATGTAATCCATAATGTAATGTCACTTCTCTCTTTCCATCAGTGAAAAGGAAACTGTAGATACAGCTAAAGATTTTGTTTGGAAAATGTATACCAGATTGACAGAGTTGTGAGTCTAGGTCTGTAACAGTTCCAGCTCTCTTCTTTTGCTGATAATGCTACATACAGCCAAGATGAAGTAATTAAGTATATAGTTCTTGTATATTACTAACTATGCTAATGGTTCAAGTCATGAGGTTTAACAACTCCTATAATCATTCTGCACATCCTGCCTCTGTAACTGGGCTTAGTATTCACATCAAATACTTCTTCTATTGACTCTCAAGAAAAATATTTCATTCCACAGATAATTGCTACCAGTTTATAAATTTACAACCTTGTAATACACCCCGCATCTTTTTAATAGCCGGCTTGCAAAATGCCAATAAATGTGTTTAATGATCATTGATTTGAACAGCACAAGGTTGCTGCTTTAATGAATCTGAAATATAGATTCAATTTTCAGTAGCCTAAGTATCTAATAGATAGGTGTGCCTGCCTTTTAAAATGATGTATATTGCAAGTCTTCAGACACTCGCTTTGCAATGTTCCACCTGATGTACTGAGATTATTGCTGAGAATGATGGTTGGATGGCACAGAGTGAGCTCATGTTTTATACTAAGACTAGTTTCTCTTGTGTATGTTATGGGATTATCGCACAGATAAACATGTGTCACCTTTTTCAAATTCTCTCATTTGGTTTGCATGCTGGAGTTATGGCATGGCTTTTCTCCTCAAACCACCATCATGGGTACAGCCGGCTTTAATGCAGGTCCCTGAACTCACTTTGGCAACCATTTTTCAAAGTGGGAGCAAGTTCAGGGACCCGCATTGGAAATGGGCTGATCCAGATGGCAGTTTGGAGAGAGAACAAGAGTGCACCCAAATGAAGAAATGAATTCGGCAGCAGTGAGAGCGGTATTTAGCTGTGTGATAATCTCCTGTTGGAGACAGATATAACACTTTCATGCTGCATTTCTTATACAATTGGGCTGGGATGCTGTTGTTAGTCCCCTCAAGACAGTCCCATTGAATCAATTGTCGGATGGTAAGTTAAATCAAAGATAAATCCAATTGTTTCAATGGCTCTACTAGACTTGGGACTAAATAGTTTTTAGGAGTAGTGTTCTGGTAGCCTTGTCTAGTCAATTCAAAGGCTGTTTAACCAGATAAATGTAAGACGGGCAAATAGAATTTTAGCTTTAGTAGATGTGCTTCAAAATATTTATACTGGTGAATGCAATTAGGAGTACAATTCATACAATTGGCCCTCTTATACACAGATTTTTTATATAAGGATTCAAGCATCCACGGTTTGAAAATGTTAAAAAAAGTATAAAGTTTCAAATATCAAACTTGTTTTTCTATTTTTTATAAGGACCACATTTTGCTATGTCATTATTTAAGGGACTTGAGCATCCACGTTTTTGTTATCCAGAGGGGTATCTTGAATCAAACCCACCAGCGTATAACAAGGGTTCACTGTATAACCTTTTGCTTGAATTTCACCTACTGGTGATCGTCTACAATATCATTACCCAACCAAGTGGAAAGAAGAGGAGGACATTAAACCAACTGCTCCACTTCTAATTCTGAACTGGAGTGGTTGAATTGCAGTACGGTAAATTTAGCTACCTTCATTGGGATATATCTAGCAATGAATTATAGCCCCTAATAGGAGAAGTAGTTGCCTATTTTTGAAGGTGATCGTATATGTTTGATTGTTTACCTGGTGTCTTGAATGTGGTCTTGCGCCTTCTTTGCAAATTAGTTTTAGCAGTGGGCAATGTATGGGTGGAAGGAAGCAGTATACAAGGGGAGAGGCTGCCTTAAACACTTCCAATACAATTTGCTTTTCTTGTTTCTGTTATACCCCAAAGTGTCTTAGGCCATAGTTGGTGATTTTGGTGAATCAGCTGTGCACCAAGAAGTTCATGTTTCATGCAATTTTCATGCAATCATGATTTAAATATGCACCATGGTGGGATGGATGGATATGCAGTTGGAGACTAGATGCCTAGTGCAAAATGAGGGAGGAAGGTAATGGGTCTCCTGATTGAGCAATTTTTGTGTGGAAACTTCTTTATTTCAGCAGAAACCTGCATAGTTCAGTATTACTTTGGCATGTGCCGCAAAATAATTAGCAGCTAAGAAGGAAAAAATGGAAACAAAAGAATCTTGCTGAAAGGTATACAGTTTCTAGAATCAATGCTCTCTTAACAGCACATGCTAATGAGATTTTTATAGCCCATATTACTAAGGAAGGAATTCAGATTTTAGGAACCATAAAGAAGACACACTGTAACCCTCACTGAGACGGGAAATTGCCAGGAAACCCCTGCCAAGTACTACATTGAGAAGGGGGAAAAACCCCATGACTTTTCTGATTGCGCCTGTGCAATGGTTTGAGTGTGGGCTATGGATTCTGGGGAGATCAGGGGTCATCCACTCAGCCATAGAAACCCACTGGGTGACCTTAGGCAAGTAACCACTCAGAAGGAGGTAAAGGCAAACTTCTCTGAACAAATCTTGCCAGGAAAAACCCTGTGATAGGTCCACCTTAGGGTCACCATTAAACAGAAACAATTGGAGGCATACAACAGCAACAACACACAAAGATATATATAGTATATTATAATATATAATTATATATATATAGTTCAAGGGTATGTAAAAGATCTCTGTTGAACTGGAAATCACATATGAAGAATCTGTGTTGGACGGAAATCACAGTTAAGGAAGAGATAGATAGGACAGAAGAGGAGACTGTGATTCATATTAGTGTAGGGTTGCCAACTGGATCCAGGGAAGGGCTTCTGCAACTTTATTGTTTGACAGATTTTTGAACTGGTTTCCCATGCCCCAAAATAGCATGCCATTGCCTGAATTTGTGTGTGGCATCTATCACGCAATAACGTGAAACCACATGATTGCGTTCACACTAACTTCCCATTGCCCAAATTTGCGTGTAGTGAGTTATCACGCAACAACGTTAAACCCCATGATTGCATTCAGATTGCATTGGATTATACTTCCAATTCCCTGTCTGATAAACTCCTTAGTTACATACAGGTTGTATAATGTATCCTGGCTTGACCCCTAGCCCACCTTAGTAGCCAGCTGCTGGATTGGGAACAGAGGTTGGCATTTGAAATCCTCTCCTGCTGTGTGCAAGGTTTTGGAACAGGGGCCCTGCTTCTGATTGTCTCAGCCTCCTTGCTGTCAGGAGGAATTGGAGACACTTCTCCTTATGCCCAAATTGGCAGCCGACTACTCATCCAACAAGGCTGATGGCTGTTAAGATGGGCTGGGAGGAGGCAATTAGTAGTCTTATAATAAGTCTATATGGTCCTAACTGAATACAGAGCATTAAGGATCTTTAAGTCTAGGTTGTAATCCTAACTGAAATACTGAATGCCATTTAATAGTTTGGTTTATCAAAACGTTGTGTGCATGGAGGGAATGAAACAATATAGGTTAGGTTAGAAAGTAATCATCTACCATGCTTTTGCTCATCTTTCCCCATTTGTCCTGAGTAGAGTACATACAACCCAAGTTGTTCTGTACTTCTAAAGTTTGGATACCCTCGGAAATAGACCGTGGGATGAAAATGCTGCTATTTAATGCCAGATAGTGAATGGAAAAACATAACTGATCCAGGACTCAATCCTGGATGAACATGTCAACTTGGCTTGTATAACAGAGACTGGCTGGGAGAAAGCTGGGTGGTTACCCTCTTCCAGCTTTGTCCACCTGTGTTTCCTGTACAGCAGCAGCTGAGGCCTCAGAGACAGGGAGGCAGAGTTGCAGGGTATACCTGCCCACTAGTCTCCATATTGGATTTATTTTTAACTTTTGTGTATGTCTTTAAAACTATTTTAAACTGTTTCTTGTGATTTAAATATATTATTTTAATGATTGTTAAGGTTTTAACTGACTCTCTTTGGGAGCAGCCTTGTGTCATACTCTGGGAGAAATAAGTATACACAGTAAATAAATAATAATAAATAATGATAAAAGACAGCACACACAGCAGTAGGAATAAGAATAACTACATCTGTTAATGGTTAGTCCAAAAACAGGGAATAGTCTTATCTTTTAGAATTATACAAAACATTGTCAAAGCAGCTTGCATGTTAATGGTGAATTTGGTTTGATTACAATGTCTTAAGTCCACTCTTATAACCGCAGCTCATAAACTCAGGTTGGATTTTCCCCAAGTTGAGGGGTATGATACAAATGGAATGTAGACCAAGCTAGAAAAGAACTTGAATCAATTAACAAATGGTTGGAAGTAGACTGAGAGATTTGGCTTCTTCTAGCTTCAATGATAAGAATTTTGAAGATGAAAAAAATGACATTTATATTGGCTCAGGGCAAAGCTAGATCTTGCAGCTATGGAATAATGAGAAGACATTTTGACCCAATTACTATAAAAAGATGATAGATCAAGCCTGCATTAGAGCCAGTGTTTCAGCTAGTTTGGTATCCTTGTTTTAGAAATATCTTGGAAATGATAAGCTTTGGCAGTAGTGGTTCAATCTCCATTCAGTTTTTGGCAGGACAGAATGGCCCACATTACAGAAGAATAAATCAGCAAGCGAACCTAAGCCTGGGAAAATGTACAAAGCAGTTGAGAGTATGACCCTATTGGAATTTGTAAGATTATAGAATGGGGGCACATATGTTAGCAAAATTATTTACTTGTATTAATAACACGGGAATTTTTCCTGATGAATGAAATGTGAATATAATATTTCTCACTTGCAAGAAAGGAGATAAACACAAGCTCGAATTACTGGTCATTTATTTTATGGGATATCAGTTTCAGTGTGAATAGTTGCTTCTGCCATTAGAAATTGTTTGATTGGGAGAGGAATAACATACCAAGAACAAACTGGTTTAGGAAATCTGTGTAGACCAGTACATGAAATATTTTTGTATTTTTACCACTAATTAATAAAGATGATACGAGAGTTTTTCTGTAGCCAATTTGCTGCTTTTTATTCATTTCTTTTCAGCCCTTGTTTCATTCAAGAAGAACAATTTGGGCACAAACTTGCGTGTACTACCAATATTGGCAAAGGTGTGGCTGTTCCAGTGTTAGAATAATACAACTGACAAATTAATAAAAGTTGCTTCAGAAATGTCTATGACCAGAAGAATTAAAAAGGGGTGTTTGTTGGTTCCCTTTTGTCTAATGTCTGCATCAGAATATGTTAGTGGTTTAATCTGCTCGGAATATTTCTCCCTGCAATTGGCAACCATAAAATGATGATATTAATGCACGCAGATTGCTTGATTTGACTACCAGTAAACAAGACTAGGTTAAGAAGTTTAAATAATGTACAGTATATGCTTTGCTAAGGGGGAAGCTTAAATCTAAGTACAAAATCTAAGATTATCTTTCTGGTAGACACCCCCCTCTCCAGTTATAAGTTGAAACTAGATGATAGGGATAGAACAAAATTAAATTCATCACCAACCTTGGCATGTACTAGAGAGAGACAGAATCTTAGGAAACCTAACTCCAGAAAGTTAAAATGGTGTATATAAGACAAAAACAGAGAGGCTCCACTGTAATTCTTTTACCCTGGAGGAGAAAGTTGGGTGGTTTCAGCACTAAAAATTTCTTGGGAAGTTGTTATATTCAATGTAGTACTGAGATCTGGGTGTTGGTATTAGTAGCTGAAAAAAGTGGAATTTGTTAAAATAGTTTAATTTCTACCCCTTTCCCCCATATGAGTCCCTAGATATCTCAACTTTCTCTCTTAGGTAAGAGACAGCTTGGTTGTCCGTAGATCTCAAAGGCCAGTTCTCTTGTATTAAGGAGAATGCTGGATATGCCCGACGGTTGCCTCTACAGACTTTGCTTGAGAGAACAAATAAGAAAGAAGATTAGGCCAAGTCATGTCAAGAGCTGCTTGTCTCTCAGTATATATTATCTTTACTGTCACTGGAGGCAAAATTAACTTCAAAGCCTGAACTGGATCTATGGAGTTTATCACACACAGCTTACCTTCTGCCATGCTCCCGTTGTGTCAACATCACCGATCTGCGACGGGAGCCTCCTGGTGGGATCACAGATGGCGCAACGCTTCCATTTTCATCATGGAAGTGATTCATGTTTAAAAAAGGTCCCTTAATAACAATTTAATCCGTTATTAAAAAGGGCCCTTTTAAAACACTTAAGATAAGGCTTCCATGATGAAAACGGAAGCATTGCGCCATCTGCGATCTCACCAGGAAGCTCCCGTCGCAGATTGGTGATGTTTACGCAATGGGAGCATGGTGGAAGTTAAGCTGTGTGATAAACTCCTATGAGCTTGATAGTTATCGAGGCATAGTTTATCATATTTTCAGCCCCCCCCCACAATCAATGTTCAAATAAACCATGACAGATCCCAGTATTACAACCCATTATTTTGGCTGTAGAAGCTTGAAGTTACAGAAATTACTTTTGAACCATGTCTATCAGCAGGTTTCAATAATCAATGGCTATGTACTGGGAGTCGGGAAAGGAAGGAGACAATTGACTTATCGAATTCTAAGGGCAAACCTGGCATTTAGTTGAAGATTTAGTCTGTTTGTACTTCAGTTATGTTGGCTCTTAATGAAGCAAAATGTATTTGATCAGTCAGTCTGAGGCCAGTTATAGTTTACTGTACATGTGATATTCTGATCTAATTCATTTGTGTGTGTTTTATAACTTGATATTTTGTTACAGCTCATTTTGTTACAGACAAGGCAATAAATAGCTAGATAATTATCATTTTAGTGAAGAAGAAGATAGACATATCAAATTATCAACCAACAGCAAATGCAAACACTGGATTATTTCATAGAATGAATAGGTCAAACACATACTAAGGAACAGCATTTTCTTCTGGTGGTTTTTAGTATCTGATTTTTTTTCATGCAAAATTTGTGGTTGTTTAAAAAATAGTTTTCTGAGCCCCCCCCCCCTCTCTATCTATATATATATAGAAGAGGAGAGAGTGTAAAACCATGTGTTTTGATCAAAAATAAGGTTTTGGAAACATTTTCCCACACAAAACCAACAATTTTCACAAAAAAACAGTTTTCGGAAATGCTTTTTTTGTTGTGGCAAATCACTTATTTTTTTGTTTAAAAACTGCAATGTTTTGTGCAAAGAAATGTCTTTTTTGAAATGTTTTTTTGAGCAAAAATGTGGATTTGTGAAAAACAACATTTTTTTTGCATGAAAATGTGTTTTTGTATAAATAGTCATGCCAAAAAGCCTCATCTATTTCGTGCAGAAAAATCTCCTATAAAGATTTGGGATGGATAAAAATCTTTACGGAAATATTTATTTTCTCCTGGAGCAGAACAGAAACTATGGAAGTGTGTTCATCCTCACATTTCAGAATGAAATAGTAGAAAGAATTACATCCCAAGTCGGATTGATGGGAGTTTTAATCTAATGGCTTGGAGTAGGTCGATTGAAAGCTTATATGTCCTTGAAGGTCCTGAAGTAAACGGGAGTGAATGAATAAATCCAGTATTTAAAGTTTGATTAAATATGGAGTTGCCTGTCAAAACTCTAGCTACAACATTTTGAATCATTGTTAAAATCTCTCAGTCTTGATTTCATTGAGTCTTCTGAGCCCCACCTGCTTTTTCATCCCATACTTAAATATAAGATATAATAATAATAATAGGGTTGTGAGGGTTTTTTTTTGTTTTCTTCTTGCATTGAAACTGTGCAATTTAAAAGATTTTCTCCAAAATTTGTTTGAGAATGTACCAATTCATGCCACCTCCATCTATTGATTAAATCTTACTTCTGTACACTCCACCAACGGACATTTTGACATTTTTGTATCATTTATGTGAACAGTTGTTTTCAGAGACACCAATAGTCTCCCTCTATGTTGAATGATTGAGGTGAGGTGCATATTTTTAATAAAAAGTTTTGGATACTGCAAAGATCCTACATTCATTGCACATGTTGAGCCCAGAAACATTTCGTTCCACCCAGCAGCTGAGATTTTTTGACATAAGTTCAAATTACTACTCCATAATTACTTTATAGTATTCATGTATAAATTACGGGCAGGATCAGCTTTCACCACAAATGAGTGCAACTTTTTAGTTGGCCAGGTCTTCCACCCAACTGTGCCAAGAAGCAATATTGGATGTAGAATTTTAGTGTAGACAACAACTGTTCCACAAGTCCTAATTGTGAAATGGTGTCACTTTCTTTCACACTTGTTGATGAAAAATGTTTTGTCGGAAACAAAAATATCACCAGATACAATGATGTTTATCACACATGCCTAAGAGGTACTATTCCAGTGTGACTCCGCTAGCAGCCTCCTGTTGCATGCGGGGATGGGCAGTTAAGGAGCGAACTTCTTGCTCTGGTAAATTCTAAATACCCTCCTTAAAACGCCAATCCCAGCATGCAACAGGGCTGCTAGAGAGTCACCTGAATAGTACCTCTTTAAGAACTCGTCTGATAACAACACACAATGTCCTTATGAAATGGAGGTTTGAAGTTCTGCATTTATGGGATTATTGAGGAAATATGTGTGAAGTACTTTAAATATAACAGGTGCTATAAACATTATTTATTACTACTAATAATATGCATGCAGATTGCCAAGCAAGCACTTTGTAAATCTTACTTTACATGGTTGTGTACTAAAAATCATAACTAATTCTGCTCCAAATGACTTAACATTACTGCAACACCCCCTGTTACCATATTCCGCTTCGAAATATCCTGTTGGATTACATTTAATAGTGTAAAAATAAGAAATAGGCTTATTAGTGGAGAGACCAACAGTTCCCTTGTGATACAGTTATCAGGCAATCCGGAAGTGGAGAATCAGATTGTGAACATGCGGGATATTCAAGGCATGGAATCTCCTGTCTGTTCACCTTTCTTTTCTTCAATATCATCTTGCTGTTTGACATTTTGGGAACTATTAGGTGATGGTTGTATTTATACAAACATGGTTATTAATCACTTGACAGTTGAAACACCCACAAACTAGGGTTAGGTTGAATATTCAATATTATTTCGAAAATGTTCAAAAATGTGTTTCTTGAGCACAAGGAAACCTTGATGAGAAAAATCCTACACAAATAGGGATGTTCCACAGTTTGGAATTTATTCTGCACAAAATTTGCAAGGCATTTTCTGCATAGAAAATAATATCCTGGCAGAAAGTGTATGCAGTTGTGCATGAATTGAGGTCCATATGTTTTGGGCCACACATGAGCCAGTGAATAAGTGCTTCCAGTGTGTAAAATGTGGCATAAATCAGCTCATTCCAAATACTGGCTATTTTGTCAGGATTTGATTTTCTTGGAAAGGAAATGGAGCTAATTATACCGAATAGAACTTTCCTGTAAATGAAGTTTGCTCATTAAAGTCTTCAAGTAAATCTCTCTTGAGTGAACTTGGATGACAGGAAAGATCTAGCTGACACATATGCGGCTGACTGGTCTGTAGGGAGGTAGCCTAGTCTTTGATCTCCTGAAGAATTCTAGTGACCATAATGTAGAAGAAGGGAGTTGTCTACAGAATGTGCACATTTTGACATGCTAACTGAACCCCCAAAGTCAGAGATAGATGAATCCATATTTTACAAGGCATGGGTTATTTGAAAATAATCTCCTTGGACACCTATGGAAGGTGATTTATCAATTATGTAAAGGCAAACTTGGACATGGATGAATGTACAACTCTAATGCAGTGTTATTACCATGTTTTAGGCAAAAATGTGTTAAATATGTCTCCCCCATCAAATGGGAAAGAAAGTGGACAAACAGTTAGAATTTACATTAAGTTATGATTTAAGAGAGATTTTTTTAAAAAAATTAAAATGATGATAGATGGCATAACACCAGGTAGGTTATCAAAATGACAAGAATATTCAAACAAATGTTGGAAATGAAAACAGATAGTAGGGTCTATTTCCATGTGTGGTGGAACTATAGAAAACCCAGAAATATGGGACCTGGCCAACTAAAAAAGTTGTGGTGAAAGCTGAAATTCATTAATGTTGAAACATATTTTTGAAAGTC
>NW_024803034.1:0-3416 GCF_019175285.1 Sceloporus undulatus | reverse complement strand
AAAGTCAAAATACATTTGAAACTAGAGACTTTTCTGCTTGGAATGCTCACTGACCAAATTGAGAAGTATGCAAAGACTTTCCAATCTATGGTCATGGCAACAAGAACAACATATGCTCATAGAAGGGAGGATGTTGACACTCCAACACAAGAAGATTGGCTAATGAAGACTATTGAACTTGTTGAAATTGACAAATTTCTGGCTAGAATGGATTTGGGCCACTCTTTCATGCCTATCGGCTCTGGCCCCTAGATGGTGTCCATAGGGCAAAATAGCAAAACCTTTCTAAGGCGGGTTACACACCGCCAGTTGGGATGTCCGGAGGACGTCCCATTTTACCAAATGGGGCGTCTCTTCTAGACGCCCCTGTCCCTAGTACGGACTCTGTCCATAAAATATGGTGCCGGCCCTTCTACATGGCCGGCGCCATATTGACGTATCGGACGCTGAGCGTCCGAACGTCACGCGGCACCTATGATGTCGCGAATGCGCCAGCGGTGCCTCGCGACATCATAGAGGTGCCGCAAGAAGGAGCTCCATTTTGGAGCTTCTTTTTTGCTCCATAAGGGAGCCGCATGGTGTGGCTGCGACGGCTCTCTTACGGAGCAAACGGCGGCAGCAGCAGACTGCCTCAAAGCGGCGGTCTATAACCCGCCTAACTGAGCAGAAAACTTCCCTCGCTTTTAATTTTGCCTGCCCCCCATCAATTTTGCTCCTTCCTTTAGGGAATGGGAAAGACTGAAACTCTTAAGATCTGAGACTTGGTAAACTGAAAATAAGCGGAGAAATTGCCATTTTTAAAAACAAAGCAAAAGAGAGAAAATGATTAATGCGACATGCCAAATGGAGATATTTTTACACTGTGGGTAAGAAGACAGTAATCTATGATTTGCATTTGCCAACAGTCTGTACATGGCCTGAAGAAAAGAGAGACTTTAAAGAACAGAAAATAGCAACTGATCTTTGGTCACATAGAAAAATAATGTCTTCCCTGAAAATTTTTCACCCCAATTCTAGTTACTGACTGCCCCTCCCTCCAACTGACAGAATACCTCTGTGTGAAATGTAATTGAATTAATTTTTTTTTTAAATTATGAGCAGCAGTGTCTGTTGGGCTCCATGTCAGTGGGGTAGTGAATCCACTCCATATTTTAGTCTGAAATTTAAAAGCCCTGTCCCCAAAATAGGCCTATCACTGTGGGCAGTTCCTTTAAAGTTCAGATTAAAACCTGGAATGGACTCACTATGCCACTGACATGGATGCATCAGTTGCCACTGGTTATAATATAAATGTCTATACATAACTTTTAAAAATAAAGGGCTAATTTGAAACTTCTGCAGAGAACTTAGAACATGGGGTGTAAAATATCTCCTGAACCTACAATATGTCTTTTCCCTTAAGTTTTCAAGCAAATGGTTGTTAATTTAGATCAAATTTTTAAACATTCAGATAAACTGTCACTTGCCAGAGAGATTTTGCTGTGTGACAATATCAATGAGAGTCAAATATGATAATACAGAGAAAGGAAATTGCTCTTGCTCTGCATTAGCTTCATTTAGCAAATATATAATATCTTCTGTAGCAAAAGTTGTAGGCTACATGACTTTTGCTATGGCAAGAAAGAGGAAGCCAATTTGAAGATGGTAGTTCCAAACACACACATGCCCACAAAAACAACCATTGGAACTGAAACAAGCTCTGGCCTAGGCAGTACCTGTTCAGACTGAAAGAAGCTGTTTTTTTTGGAGAATAATTGATGCTATAGAGCATAACTTTTCTAAAATTGTGATATTCCTTACTCCTACAGTTTTAGGTCACCCTTAGTTTTTCTTCCCTTTCTGCAGTTATTCAATGCTAAATCCAGTTGATAGACCCAACCAGAACAGAGCCATTGAAGTAATAGGATTTATATAAGTATTAACTTTACATGTTCCATCCATTTAGTGGGTCTACCCTTCTTCGGATTAAGAATTGGATTTGGCCCTATATATTTCCAAGAGCAGGCATTCAACGTCTTTGATGAATTCCTTAGCTAGTAGGAAATGCTGATACAAGGAACAGCTATGAAAGCAAGAAGACAGGATATAAAGAAGAAAGAGAATGAAAAAAGATATAACATTACAAACCATGGATTATGTCAACTAGAAAGAAAGAAATGGGGGGGAAAACAAGAAAAATAATAATACAGTGGAAGCCATGTATCAATAAATTCAAGGAGAATTCCAGTAACAACAGAATTTGTAAGATACAGAGTTCATTATGGGAGCTGGACATAGAACCAAGTTTAAAGAAGTTAGTATGTTGGCTTAGTAGCTACGATCAAGCCTTGCCAACTCCAATTGCCAACAAATACTACTGTTATAATTCATTTAAATATCATGAGACTTACTTCCTGGAAAAACCTCAATACACTGGTCCCTTCACATTCACTGGGGTTAGGGATGAAGTGCCCCCATGAATGGAGGAAAACAGCAAATAAAAAAAATATTCTTTTTGCCTGAGAGAACAACTCTCTAGGAATCTCCAAGTCCTCAAGTGCAACTCTGTGATCAAGATCTGCCAGAAATGGATCATAGAATCATGTTGGAGGACCTACAAATGGCTAGAGAAGTGTTTTCCTTAGGAACTTCTATGTTCTCCGGCACAACTCTATGGTCAACTTCCAGAAGAGTTGCGCTGGAAAACCTAGAGATCCTAGAGAACATATTAATCAAATCCATGAATAATCAAATCCACAAAAGTCAAAGCCACAAATGTGGACGACCAACCGTACAAGGTAAAATGTAATTCTATGGGATACTATGATACTCTGAATCTACATTTTACCTCTAGTATGTCCATGTCAAACAAGTATATCCGGGAATCCTCTTGTTGGACTCATTTAGCCTTGTTGCTGTGTGGTTTCACATTGTTTACAACTTATGGCGACCCTAAGGCCATGGGGTTTTCTTGGCAAGTTTCTTCAGAGGGTGTTTGCCATTGCCATCCTCTGAGGCTGAGAGACTGTTGCTTGCCCAAAGAGTTTCATGGCTGAACTGGGATTCAAACCCTGGTCTCCAGAGTCACATTCCAGCACTCAAACCACTACTTAAAGGCTAAATCCCAATGTGTTCAACAGAGCTTATGCATTAGTCATAGTGTTTCAGACTGAATCACAGGAAGACTACACTCTTTGTATTATTTTGGCAATATTGTACAAAAAGAATCTACAAGTCTTGGCTGTGGTCTGGATCTGAGGGATACATGACAGAGAAGAGTCAAAGATAAAGCGAAGACTGCGGGCTTGCTGGACTGGTTGAATGGAAATGTGGTCCACAGAGACAGAAAAGGAGTGTTGAAGGTTGGGCTTAGGAGGAAAGACAAGAAGCTCCGTCTTGGACATGTTGAGCTTCAAACGCCGATGGCGCATCCACTG
>NW_024803033.1:9659-18645 GCF_019175285.1 Sceloporus undulatus | reverse complement strand
AAAGAAAGAAAGAAAGAAAGAAAGAAAGAAGATGTGGGAGTTGTAGTCCTTGTTTCAGAGGGACTGGAGGGGCCTTATTGCAGGGCAGGACCCCTCCTCTTTCTGGGCCTGTGGATGCTGGGAGATCAAGTTCAGGAAATACACTGTAAATCCCACTGGCAAGAGAAAAGGCTACTACTGCCTTTCCGATCCAGTGTGCCCCAAATCCTTTATGAGGCCAGAAACCTCTTTATTAGGAAGCAAACACCAAATATCTCAGGAAGGCCCTATATCTCCCAAGGCACCCTCCCTCCAAGACCCCCTTCACTCTTCCCTCAGTCTCTCTCTCTCTCCCCTGAAGGCCTCAAACTGCCAACTGCCAAGCGCTGAGGCAGAGGCACCATTATGTGTTCCAGCGACCATTTTGTTTTCTGGCAGCACTTTTGTGTTCTAGTGGCCATTTTGTGCTGCTTGTGACTGTGGGTTATAATGTTCCAGTTCCAGAACCTTCTTTGAGGTCTCAGTTGAACAGAGGTATCTGTTTCTCTCCTGAGGCTCCAGAGTGAGAAGGAGGCCAGGCTCCTTGTGCCAAAAGGAAGGAAGTGTGTCCCTTTGTGCCTCTGACTCTCCATTTTGGGGGGAAGGAAGGAAGGAAGGAAGGAAGGAAGGAAGGAAGGGGCCTGTGGGGGTCTGATGAAGGGAGGCAGGGACTCGGGGCTAGTGAGGAGGCTGGGCTTTCGGGGCTGGGAGAGAGAGGTGGTGAATGAGACCTTCACTTTGGGCCCTAGCTGGGGAAGGTCCCAGCAGTCCTTGCCTCCCCCTTTGGGAAAGGAGACCCCCTCAGCCCCCTGGACTCACTCCTGCCACTCATTCCTAGAATGGCTGGGACTCAGAGGAGTTTCCTAGGCATTGTCACCTTCTGCCCTCCATGGCCATTGGCACTGACCTTTCCCCATTGCCTTCCCTCCCTCAGCCCTGTGGACCTCCTCCTCCTTCGCACTCAGAGCAACCTTTCCCTACGGCTGAGGAGACGGCCTCTGACCCAGGGAAGCTCTGGCCATAAAGGACTGCAGAAGAGGCCTTTCTAGGGCTGCAGGAATCAGGGTCTTTGTACTGAAGGTAGGCCTTTATTCCTGGAGCTGGAAGAGGACCTTTGTTTAAATGTTTCAGTCCAGGATTGTATGGAAGGGTTGCAGCTGAGAGACTGAGCCCATGCTTTGCAGGAATAAAGCCCCAAATTCAGTCTCTAGTAGAACTGTCTTCCCAGAATGTGGAAGTGAGATTTCCAGACCCCAGACACACAGTGCGCTGGTGAGTCCTTTATGTGGGGACTGTGTGTGTATGTGGTGTTTGCTAGAGTTTTATGAGGTATTCGTTTCACTGGGTTTATAAAATGAGTTTACATACATCTTCACTTCCCCCAAATGAGCATAATCCACAGTTCAAGGTTCAGTCATAAGCCTATACATTTATAGATTTTTGATATTTCAAGTGCAACACATTCAGCAGTGTTCATCTTTTTAAAAAATATACAAGGAAAAGTGAAGAAATTGTCATTTTGACAATAGATCCATTCAGAAACAATGCACACAAATGTACATGCCTCAATTTCTATGTGGCTTTAGCAAGCAGAGGGAGGAGGTGCATACTTCATGCTCCTGCTATGAGTGACATAACAAAAACAGCAGTTAAGCTTAGAGAAATAGTATCATCTACAAAAATGAAATAATTATTTTGACCAGTGTCTAAATGGGGAGGGGGCCATGATGATGGGAGGGCATGGATCAGATCTCTAAGGTAATGTAGCTCTTATGCAGCCCAGGAGCTACAGCTTCTCCACCTGGGACATAAAGCAGGTCCTCCCGCTCCTCCTCTTTGTGAAAGAGAAGCCATGATGATACAGTGACTTTGAGTGCTGCAGGGTTTCTAGCCAAACCAAGCCTAACCCTTGTCCCTTTTCTCAGGAACTTCATCTTGGACACCTTGTACACGGCTTTGGAGTGTCTTTTGTTGGAAGTGACCGAAGTGCAGGGCCACCAGGATCCCCCTTCCCACATGATGGCCGACACAAAGGCCAAGCAGAGGGAGCTGGGCTCCAACAGAAAGAGGCTTCAGAGGTACAACAACTCTTTGGTAAGTTGCCATCCTGACTGTTAATTTCATCTGTGTCTGGAACGGCTGATGAAAGCAAGCAGAGAACATACTGTCGCAGTGTGCCAGAGAGAGTCCTGGTTAATCCTTTATCACCTCATTTTTTGAGGGGGCTTTGAAAATGGCCTATTTCACTCCTCCTCCTCCCACTTTCCCCCTTCTCTTCAGGTCAGTTCAGTTGCTGCAAAATGTGTTCCAAGTTCAAAAGAGTGTGCATCCCATCAACTCAAAAGAGGGAAGAGGGGAGGAGGGAAGGGGGCAGGGTCTTTCCCTTGCCAAGAGTCAGAGCAAAAACAAACTTCTGTACCCTTCCTCGCTTGTATGATCATTATAATTAACAACTTTGGCCATCTGGACCCCCTTCTGGTGTTGCTTGTCCACATGTGTCTTTCTTTCCCAATTTGTGAAATGCTGGGGGATATGGAAGAATATCTCTGGACTTAAATTGAGGGTGGGCCCAGTGGCCCCCAAGCCCAGAGTACTCCCCAAAACTGGTTTTTAAAAAGGAAATTTGCCTCTGAAATTAGGTGAGATATGGCCAAATGATTCATTGGTGACTAAATGTACTATACATGTTGAGATACTCAGTATCTTAATCAATCAATAATATTCCAGAAATGGCCTAATTTATATAGTTTATCATATTTTATATTATATTGAAAGAATTCGAGACAAACTGGATCTCAAAGGCTGTAGCTTTTTCTTGCTTGCAGAATTTAAAGTTTATTTCCTGGATTGAATAATGAAGTGTTGAAATAATATTTGCAATTCACCATGTGCTTTCCTCCCCTTTTGTTTAGTCACTCTCTGGATGAGGGCTATTTTCTGTTGCAGGTGACCTTTGCGGATGTGGCTATATATTTCACCGAGGAGGAATGGAAACTGTTGACAAAAAAACAGAAACTTACATACAGTTCTGTGATGATGGAGAATTATGAGAATGTGGCCTCTGTGGGTAAGGAACCTGAATCCATTGCCCTTCCTGTGAAGACCGAGGGCCCTTTCATAATTCACTGTCAGAGCGCTATGATTCCACTTTAGAATGATAGAATCAAAGAGTTGAAATAGACCACAAGGACCATCCAGTTCAATCTTCTGCCATGCAGGAATAGACATTCAAAGCACCCCCGAGAGATGGCCATCCAGCCTCTGTTTAAAGACCTCCAAAGAAAGAAACTCCACCAGACTGAGGGAGTATATTCCACTGATTAAGAGCTCTTACTTTCAAGAAGTTCCTCCTAAAGTTTAAGTGGAATCTCTTGTCCCTCTGGCTTGCATCCATTGTTCCATGTCCTTTTCTCTGGAGTAGCAGAAAGCAAGCCTGCTCCATCCTGAATATGACATATCTTCAAATACTTGAACAGGGCTGTCATATCCGCTCTTAACCTTCTCTTCCTCAAGCTAAACATACCCAGGTCCCTAAGTCATTCCTCAGAGAGCATGGTTTCCAGACCATTCACCATTTTGGTTTCCTTCCTCTGGACATGCTCCAGCTTCTCAACATCTGTTTGAATTCTGGTGCCCAGAAGTGGACACAGGATTATTGCAAGTGAGCCCTGACCAAAACAGAATAGAGTGGCACTATTACTTCCCTTGATCTTGAAACTATACTCCTATTGATAGTGCCTAGGATCACATTGGCCTTTTTAGCTGCTGCATCCCACTCTTGACACATGTTCAACTTGTGCTCTACTACCATTCCTAGTTCCCTTTCACACGTAATTTAATTGTCATAACAACTTCCTGGGGAATCGTGAAATTTCTAGTTTTAGTGAGGCACTATTGTTCTCCACTTTGTAAGGTTTCTAAATATCCAATCCTAAACTGCCAATTCTGGAATGTTGTGGGACGCAAGTGCTATGCTTTTAGGGGAATATGGTACTTAGCTCAATAGAGTGAAATAGTTTTACTGGGGCAATAGTGACCTCTGGACTCAGCCAATCTATAGCAGGTCCTGAATCAAACAGATCTTCAGAGGCATTTGAAATAGGTTTTTGTGTTTTATTTAGGGGTAAAGCAAAACACACAGACACATACATATAAGTGTTCACGCACACACGCAAGAACTAGGTAACAAAGGTGGGCGTGATGAATAGATGTAAGGCTTTGATAATAGTGATACTTTATTTATCCAGATCTTTATTCCAATTGCTGAGGATTTGAAATAAGGAGAGGTCCGTAGTTCCCATGACAATTGGGGTTGGTGAGTGCATTGAGGTGTTTAGCCATAAAAACAAACAGAGTGTCTATCTGTAACTGGACTGAGACCGAAGAACAGCAAGTCGGGGCTGATATTTATACTGAAATTGGTTTCTGCTTGGGAGCAGAAACTGTGGGTTCAGAAAGGTTTATATCACTTTAGAATATTTCCTTTGTGGGGGAAGAATGGTGTGAAATGAACTGAATACAATGGGTGTTTGATGCAAATACCTCAGACAAAAGGGATTAGCTCACCGCCTCTCAGATTCTTGTTGGCTCTGAATTTTGAATGCTTGCCCCTCAAGGCTCCTTTGCCATCAGCTTTCTCCTGGAAAGGAGCTGGTCAGTGGCGGCAGAGGAAGGGTGAACACACGCCCCTCAAGTGAAAAGTTGGAAAGCAAGCCATTAAAACTCTATCTGCGGCCCAAATAAGTTCAGCCTTTAAAATTTTGGCCTTTACCACAGGCCTGCTGTAGACTGAAGCCAACTGAACAGAACAAGGAACAGGAAAAGGGTCTTCTCTTGTGTCCCTTCTTTCTTCAACAGAAAAACAAAACCCCTCTAGCTGGGATTACGCACAAGACTTAGTCCTAAACTAGGGGTGGGAATTCAGGTGTCAGGGTACTACAATTCCCAGCATGCTTCTTTTATTTGTTATGCTGTCCAAGGGGCTGATGGGAGATGTAGTCTGTCAGTATCTGTTGGGCTACAGAATGTTTATCCCAGTTAGGGTTGCCATCCCTGAGGACCTCCAAACCAGGAAAAATGTAGGACAAGGTTTAAAAATGTAGGGCCTTTTTCTTCTTTTTCTTTTTTTTTAAATTCCATGACCAGGAAATTTAAAAAAAAAGGGGTCCTACATTTTTAAACTTTGTCCAAGGCCTGTCTGGGGCCTCAGAGACAGCGCCTCCCAAGCCCCAGCGTGGCCTCGGAGGACTCTGTGATCGCGGAGCCGCCTCCAGAGCCTCGCTGGGGGGGGGGGAATCCCGGGGGCAGGACCGTGCGGACCCACCCTAAACTGGGACTGTCCAGTCCCCAGACGGGATATGGCAACCCTAATCCCAGTTGAAAGAAAACCCTTTGCACACTCCTCACCGAAGGCTGAAACCTGGAGAAAGGGGCTCTGACTCTGTTTCCTTCATTGCAGTTCAACACCAGAGAT
Organism: Sceloporus undulatus; assembly: GCF_019175285.1. Lineage (NCBI taxonomy): Eukaryota > Metazoa > Chordata > Lepidosauria > Squamata > Phrynosomatidae > Sceloporus > Sceloporus undulatus. The sequence continues at coordinate 13,154 of NW_024803033.1, read as the reverse complement.
AGTCTTCTTTTTCCTGAAAAGAAGTAAATTTATATTCACACGTAAACACGCACACACCCTCCCTTTAATTCCCCCTCTGAAATCTCATGGCCCCATGGAGACTCCCAAGGGGGGAAAGGAGGCCTGGTAGCCCTAGGAGCCTTACTACCTTTTTGGGGAGTAAAGAGGAGGAGAAAGAGGCCTTCTTTGCTTCCAGCCCCCAAAGAAGACCCTCCTGCCCCCCATCATTGACTCCAAAATGGGAGCTGTTTGCCCTCAGTCGTCATTCTCACATAGGAACCAAATTTGGGGGTCCCTCATTGAGGCCCCTACCTTCTCTTCCTGCCAAGCAAATCCAGAAGGAGCCCTTTTTCCTAACCAGCCAAAGGTCAAACCCACCAGCCTTCTAGAACTCTATTCAGGCTCCAAGCCAACTGCCAGCATCTCCCAGAATTCCACGCTCTCCCAACCTCCCAGCGGAGGAGACCGGGAGATGGAGCAATGAGTGCTAACTCCAGGAGAAGAGATCCCCCTCAAAATTTCCCCCTTTCCCTGCTTCCCATTTCATGTCCCTCCCAAGTCTCTTTGCTTCCACTTCCAGAGGGAGAGCTACATTTGTTTAATTCTTTTTAATTCTATTTTAATGTCTATTTTCATATGTTTTAATTATATTTTTTAAATTTGTAATCTTAGTTGTGTACCTTTATTGGGAGGGGTAATAATAATAATAATAATAATAATAATAATAATAATGTCTCTTGTCCACAAAACCACAGAGCCTTGTGAAAATTCATAGACTAACAACACACTGAATGCATAATCCAGTTTGGGACTGCTTTAACTGCTCTGGCTCAATGCTAGGGAATTCTGGGATCTGTAGTTTTGTGAGACATTTAGCCTTCTCTGTCAGAAAGCTCTGGGGCCACAATAAACAATCCCCTGGATTCTCTAGCATTGAGCAAAGGCAGTTAAAGCAATCTCAAAGTGGGTTATTTCTGCTGTGTGACTGGGACCTCTGTTAGGCTTTGAGCTTCCACAAGGCTTTGTAGTTTTGAAGGGAAGAGACTTATTATTATTATCATCATGATAATCAGGATCCCCTTCATCATTATTTCTCAATCACAGTTCACTAGGATTCAACTCCCAGAAAATGGCTCCAGGGTTGCTACAGAATCCAATGTACTAGAAGAGTTAAGGCAAGAGCACAAAGGCCAGGAAAAGGAAGGAAGAAAGAGGCAAAGTACTGAAGGTAAAGGTTTATTATCAGGCAAGGACATTAAAGAGCAAAAACATGGAGGAGAGCTGGTCCTCCAGGAACAGACTCCAAGGGCCAGCTCCAAAATGACAGCCATCATGTCAGCCAAAGATGCCCCAAACCTGGCTCCTGTCTAAGAGAGAAGCCTATCCTAGGCCCAGGCCTTGCTCTCCTTCCGGCCCCCTTCCTTTCTCAGCCGCCATCTTCTAGAAGATTCTTCCCCAACAGTTGCCCTCTGATGGGACTATGGTTGTCCTCACCCCACCAGTGATGCCCTCCTTCTCCCCATAGAGAACACTGGGGCCCCCACAGTTTGCCTGAAACAAAGTCTGTTTTCATTGAACTCTCAGGAAGCAAAGGTGCCACTGTCTCAGCCTCCCATTGGACAATGTTTGAATATTTTGGGATTCCAGATCAGGGCGATGTGACCTGTTCCTTTTCCCAAAACTGCAAACCCCCGAATTCCCTCGAATGGAGCCATGGCAACCAAAGGGGTATCGATCTGAGAGAGCCCTGCAGCCTGGATCTGCCCAAATCCCAAATATTGCCCTCTCAGAAAAGCCTGGAGAAATTAACCTTTAAGGACCAGAATGCCTCAAAGGCTGACTTTTCCAGTCTCTCCTTAGAGACCCTCCTGGCCCCAGAGCAGCCCCAAAGGAAGGGGTGCCAATGAATGGGAGGGGGCATGTCTTTCTGAGTCTGTGGGTCCAGGGGAAGAGGACTGCGTTCCAGGAACCTCTTCCTGACCTCACAAGGCAACTCTTAGCATCTGCCCAAAACTGCTCTTGAACATGCAAAGATCAGGCAAGGAATGGCTTTGCTCTTTGCAAAAAAAGATGGGAAAACAAATGGGCCCTTGGGATTTGGTTTGGATAGCAAAATCCATGGGTGCTCAAGTCCCATTATATAAAATGGGTGACCTTGGGTAAGTCACACTCTCTCAGCCTCAGAGGAAAACCAATGGCCAGCTGGAAGATACAAAACAAACACACACACACACACACACATATCTACATGATGGAAATGGCATTCATTCTGGGCCATGAAACCCACTGCAGGGGAACCTTGGGCAGCAGACACTCTCTCAGCCTCAGAGAAAGACAAAGGGTAAAGTGGAAGGCAAACCTGGAGGCAAGGAAACCCTGGGAATAGGGTCACTAGACACAAGTTCAAGGCACACAGCACATCCCCAGCCCCCAAGTCATTCTCTCTCAGCTTTAAAGGATGGCAATGCCAACCCCCCTTCGACAAAACCTACAAAGAAACTCCTGTGACAGTGTTGCCTTGGGGTCCCCAGAAAGGAATTGAAGGGACACAACACTCCCCACAAAGTCTGGGAGGAAAAGGAGGAGGAAGGCTTAGAGGAAGGGCCTGAGGAAGAGGAGGAGCAGGCTTAGAGCAATGGTTCCCAACCTGTGGGTCGGGACCCCTTTGGGGGTCGAATGACTCTTTCATGGGGGTCGCCTAGGGCCAGAGGAAAACACCTATTTAATTACAGTTATGAAGTAGCAATGAAAATAATTTCATAGGTTTGGGTCCCCACAACATGAGGAATTGTATTAAAGGGTCGCGACATTAGGAAGGTTGGAAACCACTGGCTTAGAGGAAGGGCCTGAGGAAGAGGAGGAGGAAGGCTTAGAGGAAGGGCCTGAGGGGGAAGAGGAGGAAGGTTTAGAAGAAGGCTTAGAGGAAGGGCCTGAGGAAGAGGACGAGGAAGGCTTAGAGGAAGGGCTTGAGGAGGAGGAGGAGGAGGAGGGCTTAGCGGAAGGGCCTGAGGAAGAATAGGAGGAGGAGAGCGGCTTAGAGGAAGGGCCTGAGGAGGAGAAGGAAGGCTTAGAGGAAGGGACTGAGGAAAAGGAGGAGGAGGAGGAGGAGGGCGGCTTAGAGGAAGGGCCGGAGGAGGAAGAGGAGGAGGAGGAAGGCTTAGAAGAAGGGCCTGAAGAGGAAGAGGAGGAGGAGGAGGGTTTAGAAGAAGGGCCTGAGAAAGAAGAGGAGGAAGGCTTAGAGGAAGGGCCTGAGGAAGAGGAGGAGGAAGGCTTAGAGGAAGGGCTTGAGGAGGAGGAGGAGGAGGAGGGCTTAGAGGAAGGGCCTGAGGAGGAGGAGGACGAAGGCTTAGAGGAAGGGCCTGAAGAAGAGGAGGAGGAGGAGGGCGGCTTAGAGCAAGGGCCTGAGGAGGAGGAGGAGGAAGGCTTAGAGGAAGGGCCTGAGGAAGAAGAGGAGGAAGGCTTAGAGGAAGGGCTTGAGGAGGAGGAGGAGGAGGG
>NW_024803033.1:0-9634 GCF_019175285.1 Sceloporus undulatus | reverse complement strand
GAGGAGGGCTGCTTAGAGCGAAGGGCCTGCAGCGAAGAGGGGAGGAGGAGGAGGGCGGCTTAGAGAAGGGCTGAGGGCGGAGGAGGAGGAGGGCTTAGAGGAAGGCTGAGCGAAGAGGCGGAGGAGGAGGAAGGCCTTCGAGGGAAGGGCCTGAGGCGGCAGAGGAGGCTTCGAGTAAGAAGGAGAAGAAGAAGAAGCAAACTCCTGGTTAAGACTACTTTTTGGTTGATTACTTTATTCTTCTTATTAAATTTTATTTATTATTTCAAGACTTATAAAGACTTTATTTATAAAATATAATCTCAGGCAGTCTCTATAGCTTCACATCAGGAAACTTTTAGGTGTTTTTAAGGTTTGGAAATGCTGTTTGGGCTCCCTTCCAAATTTGGGCCCTTTCCTCCTCCATCTTCGGTTCTTGAGTCATCAACTTCCAACTCCAAGCGCTGAGCCAGAGGTGGCCATTTTGTGTTCTGGCGGCCATTTTGTGCTGCTTTTGACTGTGGAATTCCCTTCCATAACCTTCTCTGAGGCTTCAGTTGAACAGAGGCTCTTTTCTCTCCTGATGGCCTCCAGAGTTCAGAAGGAGGCCAAGCTCCTTGGGCCAAAAGGCAGAAGTGTGTCTCTTTTCTGGAGCGGGTTTTTATACAGAGTTCTGCTCCTTCTTGGGGAACAGCGGTTTTAAAAGGGCTCAGAAATAGGAAGATAGTTTTAATACAAGCCTTCTTATTCTTCTTCACAACCCTGGCTTTGGTTCTAAGAAGGACTATTCCCCCAAAAACAAGGCAAAAGTGGCTCCTTTGGGAGGTTTCTTATTTTTTTTTTTAATTCATCTTTATTGATTATTTACAACCTCAAAAGGGCCATACCAACACTCCATCTTCCAACTTCTATATTCAATCTTTCTCTCTAACCCTACCCTCCACCACCCCACCCCCTCATTTCTATTCACTGATTGCTTATTATTAGCTATAAAATCTCGATTTCTCCAAGATCTATCATCCTTACTTCCTGATCTCATCGTCTCTGTCAGTCTATTTTGCTAAATCCTAGGTTTATTACAATATTAACTCTTATCTATACTACTACAAGCAAACGTATTATACTTATTACCTTATTTAACCTCTTCCCTTTTGAACAATTCTTCTTATTTCTCGACCGTTAAATTCTCTCTTCTTGCATTTTCATCATTCATTTCAACGTTTGGTATTCCCATTTCTATGATTTCTAGGACCACTTCCCTAACCAATACTCCTACTTTCGGCACGTCCTTATTTCGCCAGACTTTGGCCAATTGTTATTCTTGGCAGCGGTGACTAACTCTAATAGTGGTTTCATTTTGGTCTTCCATCCTGTTTTCTGCTATGTTAAAAGACAGCGCTCCGGGCCCGAGGGAATTCAAATTGTATAAATTATTTCAATTTTTTTCTTGTGTACTCTCTCCAGAATTTTTTTTATCAGAGGACAACTCCACCGTGGAAAAAAAACTTCCTGTAGTCGTTCACATTTCCAAACATTTTCCTTTATCATTTTATATTTTCGCTAGCTATTCCGTGTCATATACCATTGGCATTCATTTTGTAAAAAAATTTCTTTTAGATCCATAAAACGTAAATTTTAAGTCCTGTCCCCATGCTCTTTTCCCCGCCTGTATTATATGTTCTTCCCTATATTCTGTGCAATCAATTCCAATTCAAGCCTCAAAATTAGATGTATAGAAATTTTGTTATTTTTTTCTTCTCCTTATATTTAATAATAAATAATTAATAATTTTATTTATACCCCGCCTTTCCAAAAAAAACTGATAAAGGCGCTCTACAAAATGTCCATCCTTACTGACATTCTCACTTCTGTCTTCTTTAAAGTTATACCTACATTTTTCTGTCGCTTTATATTTTTCCGTTAATGGTAATATAATACCAATCTATTTTCTTTCCCTCTTTCTTAGAATTCTTCCCTAGATTTCATTGTATTTTCCATCTATTTCTTTACTATAATCTTTATATTTTAAGCAATCTCTTCCCTCAATTCTGCCCTTCTTTAATATTGGCTTCATGAGGCGGCAGGCACATTCTGGTAACTTTGCTATAATATTTTTCCTTGCATTCTTGTCCTATACTTTTATATAATGCTTTACTACATTGCTCTCTTGATTCCTTGTTTTAGTTCAATTTATTCCACCACTCGTAGGCCTGCACGTATCTAGAATTAAATCCCTCTAAATCTATACAGTCGGTACCTCGGGTTACGAACTAATTTCGTCCGCGGCTAATTTTCGTAACCCGAAAAACCCTTCGTCACCTGAATTGCCATCGGCGCAATGGAAAAAAGCTCTCTGCTGCCCTCGGTGAGGACAATTAGCGCCGAGCGTTTTTTCTTAACCCGAAAAAAACCTCGTAAGCCGAAACAATTAACTCCCTATGGGATTTTTTCGTACCCGAAAACAATTCGTCAAGCGGGTAATTCGGTATCCCGGGTACCACTTAATTGCTCATCTTTAATTCTACCATTTTGTTATCCATTAAAAGCAAACATGAATTAAAAGTATAATTTAATTCATATAGTCATATTATCAGGACCAATCCAGAGCACAGTTAGCCTTTTGGAGCCGACGCGTTCTTCTCATTCTTCAGTGCAAGAAGCAAGCCTTCAGCTTGCCTTCTAGAAGATAAAGCAATAATGCTCCACAAGGACCTGAAGCTTGGGCAACGTCACCACTCTCTCAGACTCAGAGGATGGCCATGGCGAAACCCACTCTGGAAGAAACCTGCAAGAAAACCCCTTCACGACTCCATTAAGGTCACATAAGAACTGGCACAATGGAAGGCAGACCACCAAGAACAACATTGGAAATAGGTGCAAGCCTTGCCTTGGGAAACGTGTACTGACGGGCTCAGCTACTGGAGGTCTTCTTCAGGCAAGACAAGGGAGGTTTATTGACAAATGCCGAGTGACATCCCTGCTACGGACGGCTCTCTTGACCAATCAGAGGCACGATAAAGGTTCCTTGGAAGCTTCCATGAGACAGGAGATATTAAGGCCTGAAGAGACCAAGAGACAGTTGGGGGAATTGTTCGGTTGGAGATCGAGAGAGAGAGAGTTTAAAGCGCGGATCTTGGAAATTAGTCTCAGAATTGGACACTGGGTTTATTTATTTCTTTAATAGCTTGAGGAATTGACTTGTTATATACTTTAACTTACAACTATTGAACCTGCAAGACTCTTAATATCTTCTAGACTTATATTTCAGTGACATTTTGTTATCTATAATAAATACCTCCTTGGAGTATGTACAGTGGTGAATGCGGTACGGGAAAAATAATCGTTCCGCGGCCGCTTTCGTAACCCGAAAAGCCTTCGTAAGCCGAAATTGCCCTAGGCGCTAATGGGAAAAGCCGCGAATTCCGTGCGAAAAAAAAAAAAAGCCGAAAAAAAAAGCACCAAAAGTTTTTTCGTAAACGAAAACAACATCGAAACCCGAAACAATAATCCCTATGGGATTTTTTCGTATCCCGAAAATTCGTAACTGGGATTTCGTATTCCCGAGGTACCTACTTTTAATTCTCCTGCAGACCCAGCCATTTTGTGTTCTAGCAGCCCTTTTGTGTGTTGCTTGTGACTTGGGGATCATGTCCCGGAAACCTTCTCTTTGAGGCCTCCTCAATTGAACCAAAGGCTCCTCTTTCTTCGCTTCTGCTCAGCGTGAGAAGGAGGCCCGGCTTCTTGCGGCCAAAAAGGAAGGATTCATAAAAAAGCTCTATTGCAAGATCTGGGGAAAAACAAGTGTAGAATTATGTCCAAAATTTACCTTTATGGTGTTTGCCGCATGAGGCTCTTTTTGGCGAAGAAAGGTATCCATGAACACTAAATGGTTAAGATACAAGGATGTCCTGAAGAATCGCAAGGAAACGAGAGATCAAAACCACAAGACCGATGCCTCAAGACCATCTGGCTAGATTGTCCCTGGTATCTTTATCCTCAAATGAGGGAGAGGTTTTTAAAATGATTGTGAATGAGAAGGAAGACAAATGAAAAATGGGAATTTGGGAACGCCATGCTCCCATGTTCATTCCATGCATGATGAAGAGTGTTGGGTGCCGAGGCATTGGCGAAGCCCTCCAGCTGTGTTTCTCTATCCAGAAGCCAAAGGAAGGCATTTCTCCTCTGAGGGCTACTGGGGAGGTAGAGGTTTCAGCAGATGATGCGTCCCTTTCACATCTAGCTATAGGGACATAGCCAGGGTCCTCTCCCATTCCCCTATCCCTGACCCCCCTCCACTCTCACCAGGCATGGAGCAGCTGTCAGGACCCATGGTGAAAAGGTTCTGAGAAATACATGCATGTGGCCCACCTCAGGTTGGAGCTGTTGTGGGAGTCATTGACAGCTCTAGTGGCAGTTAGATGTCTCAGCATTAACAACAGTGATCAGGAAATGTTGATGCCAATGTCACCTGTCCTTCTCACCCTGTCACTGGGCAGAGTTCCGACAGTGTGTGCTCAGAGGGGTTGTTACTGGTGTGGATGGTGGAGGGTGTCGATGTATATCGTGTTGTACAACAGTGGAACTTCTTATATGGACTAAAAGCCCCATCTGAGAGAAGATTACAGTGTTTTCTTTGCTCATTGCGCAAGCGAACATGTGTTTCTTCAGCTCCCAAAGCTCCTGACCTAAAGTCAAGGTGGAGAATCTGGCCGTCAAAACGTTAACGTGTGCTTATGTCGAGCAATATAGCAACATCAAAAGCATTTTAACATGGAGTTTCTGTTGTGTAGGGGAGCTGCAGTGACTCTGTACTAGGGTCCCGGGGGCTTCTGTTTGGTGAAGAGGGAGGAAAGAGTACCCATCTCTGCATTGGCCCACAGGAGGATATTGTCACCTCATATCTCACTTAGCAGCACACTGTTCTCTGTGTCCTTTGAGTGATGCAGGGTTTCTTGAAAAACCACGCTAACCCTAGTCTCTTTTAGGAACTTCATCTCGGTTTCCTTGTACCAGAGCTTTGGTGCATATTTTACTGAAGGTACCCACTGCAGGGCCACCAGGACACCCCCCCCCTTGCCCACCTGATGGCCAAACAAGACGGCCAAGCAGAGAAAGTGGATCCCAGAGAAAGAAGTGTCCAAGTACAACACTCTTGGTGAGTCACCCTCCTGACTATTAGGTTTCATTTGTGTCATTGCTGGGGCAGCTCATGGGCACGAAGTGAGAACCTATTGTCCCATTTTGGCAGAGAATGTCCTGGTTAATCCTCTGTCACCCTACTTTTTCACGGGACTTTCAAAAATGTCCTGGTCTTCTCTCCTCCTCCCACTTTTCCCCTTCTCCTTTCGTCTTGTGTTGCTGAAAAAATGACTTTCCACGGAGTTTGCACCCATCAATTCAAAAAGGGGGAGGGAAGGAGATAAGCTTGCCAGTGTCTCCCTTGCCAGGAGGCTGAGAAAAAAGCAAACCACTGTGCCCTTTAGCTTGTGTGATTTCCTCATAAACAACTTTGGCCATCCTCACCACCTTCTGGTTGTTGCTTGTACACATGTGCCTGCTTTCCGATCTGTGAAAATGTTGGGGGTATGGAGCATCTCTGGATTAAAATTGGGGTGGGCCCGTGGCCCTGAAAATCCAGAAGTCCTCCCAGAACTTGTTTTTTAAACATGAAATTTGCTCGATAATTTGTCTACTCCACCATATATGTGTTGGGATCGTCAGTATATAATCCATCCTCACTAGCCAAACCATGGCCTAAAATTCTATTTTTTATTATATGTAGATTATATTCAAAGGGTTCAGGAGAAACCCATCTACCGGCAGTAGCTATTGCTTGTTAACATCCTTTAAAGTTTATTTCTGGACTGAATTTCTGAAGCGGATCAAAGCTATTTGGATACCCATGTTCTTTCCCCCCTTTTGATAAGTACACTCTTCTGGAGAGGGATATTTTTCTATTTCAGGTGACCTTTGGCAGATGTGGCAGTATATTCTCGAGAGTGAATGGAAATCGTTGACAAGAAAACAGCAACTTCTTGTACAATTATGTTAATGATGGACAATTATGAGGATGTGGCTTCTGTAGGTAAGGACCCTGAAATCCATGTCTTCTTTCTATAAACTGCACTGAGGCCCCTTTCATATATATTATCCTGTTAATATGGTTCCACTAGATTATAGATATAGAGTTTGGAAATAGACCAAACAAGGGCCATCCAGTAAACCACTTCTGCTGCAGGAATACACACTCTCAAAAATTCACCCCCAAGATGGCCAATCAAGACTCTCTTTAAAGACCCAAAGAAGAGGAACTCCACCAAACTCTAAGGGAGTATATTCCCTACTGTCAAAAGCAGCTCTTACTGACCAAGTTCTCCTACGTTTAGCCGTGGACACTCTTTCCCTGTGGGATTGAATCAATTGTGGATTTTCCTTTTCTCTGTAGCCCAGAAAACAGCAAGCATCCTCTTGTGCAAACATGAAACCCTTTCAAATTATTAAAAATGGATATCATATACACTATTTATTTTCTTTTCTCCAGGCTAACACATAACCAGCTCTACTAAGTGCTCCTCATTGACATTGCTGTTTCCAGACACTTCACCCACCTTTGGTTACCCTCCTTTGGGACATGCTTCCCATTGTCAACCATCCTTTTGAATTTGTGGGGCCCAGAACTGGACACAGGATTATTTCCAAGTGAGCCTGACCAAAGCCAGACTCGATTGGCATCATTACCTTCCCTTGATCTAGAACTATTCTTGTAATGATGCGCCTAGAATCACATCGGGCCTTTTTAGCTGCTGCATCACACTGTTGGCCGTGTTCATTGTGGTCTACTTGGAATCCTAGAGCCCTTCAACATCATTTAATTGTGATAGCAACATCCTGTAGAATATTGAATCTGATTTCAGTGAGGCACTATTGTCTCCAGTTCTAAGAGAATTCTAAATACTCCATCTAAACTGCTATTCTAGGATTTGTGGAAAGAAGCCATTGAGGGAAACTTGCTTTTTAACACTCCAAACATGGTACTTCAGCACATCTCTGAACAAAGTTCCTACCTTTTTTGGTGCCTCTTCATCCTTTTAAAGCCTAGAGAGTCTTCTTGGTGAAATGGCCTCTCTTGGGCCTGCAGTGGCTAGCGGGGGCCCAATAGGGTAATAATGGCCTGCACTCCAAACAGTCGATGCGTCGGATGATGAGGGGCAAAATAGTATTTAATTCCGCCCCTCCCTAGGCACTACAATGTAGGGTTGCCTGAGATCTCCTCCAAACCCCATCAGTAGTCATGTCCTGTCTTATAAATGTTTTAAGGCTGTTTTTAAGGACTGTTCCCTGGCGCTGACCATCACCAAATTGGATCCAGTCCCAGCTCCTTTGCTCCTGCCTTGCCAATGAATTATTTGTCTATGATTATCCCGCCCTTCTCAACAAAATGGGCCTCAAAGTGTCCCTTTTCTGCATCACACTCTGTGTGTATGTGTCTGTGATAAAGAGCCGGACCGGAAAGTGAACCAACGTGAAGGTAGGGAAGAGATGCTGACTGAGCATGTGCCATGGCAACGAAGGAAAGGTTGAGAGCAGGGGGAGAAAAGTGAGGGGATCCAGGCCTCTGGGAGCCAGGAGGCGGAAGGCAGGCGCAAAGCCACGGATGATAGCTCGTGCGGAGAGGAAGGGACCTCTTGGGACGGGCCAGAGGAGGGCATTGGGATTTGAGGTCAGTTCTGACAGATTTTCAGAACTGGTTTCAGTGAACTAATGAGAACGGCTCAGGTCCTTGTTTTACGACATATTAAGTGGTTTTATTTAGCAATTATGAGTACTATTTAGGAAGGACGGAAGGGAAAGGAGGACACAGTTAGAAGAAAAGCACTTTTATTTTCCAACCTGAGCTTGCTTAGCTGGCATTTTTTGGTTCCAGAGGCCCTTTGTTACCCAAAATCTGGGAGTTCTGGAGTGGACATTTCACGTGCTATGTTTCGGGGGGATTTGGTACTTAGCCCAAAGAAGAACCGACCTACATTTTGTTCAGGCACAGTGACTTCGGGTCAGCCCAACTACACCAGGCACGAATCTCCACATAACCCGAGGCATTTCAAATGGTTTTATGTTTTATTTAGGGAAAAAGCCAAAATACGTGCACGCCCCACCACGCATTAGTACATACAACAAGAGGTAAGTTAACAAGGGTGGGATGTGAACAAGTAAGGCTATACTAAAGTAAACATTTTCCTAGCATGTTCTTGATTCTGATTGCTGAGGGTCCTGAAAGAGAACAGAAAGTGGGTTTGTTGAGTATATTGACGGCGCTTAGATATGTAAAACCAACAGAGTGTCTCTCTGCAACGGGAACTGAGCCAAAGAACAGTAATATCGGGGTTTAGATATTTATACTGACTTGTTGCTTACATGCAGAGACTGAGGGTTAAAAACGTTTTAAATCGCTTAATATGTTTCTGGGTGGGGACAAGACTTGTCTGCATACAAAATGAAGAAACAGATGCTTGATGCAAATACCTCAGACAAGGATCGCAACCGGCTTCGGTCCTTCTTGATCTGAATTCCGTCCTGTTCATAAGCCAATCTGAAAGCACAACTTCCCGATGCAGCTCAACAACAACATAGCCAGAGTCGGGAAACAAATATCCGATAAGGAGGTTTGGAAAGGGCCACTGACTATGTCCACATTACAAGTAACTCACAGGACACAGTTGATTTCACCCCAAGTCCCTTGGAGGTTCTCTGTCCTGATTTGCCACAAATAATACAAATATTTGCAAGCTCTCTGATTCCACAAATTCACCTTTTATTGTAAACACACAACTCCCAAATCCCAGTCTACACAATCCGCCTGTGAGCTGTCTATTTATGGTTGTGAGTATATCCTGGTGACCAGACAGCAGTTATCCTGCCTTGGGCTCTGACTCAGACTCCTACCCCCCCGGGACCAAGTATACAGGAAATGATGCCACTTGTCAACATCAACTATTTTTAATCAAGTTTAATGGAATATTTTTTTCAAAGCCCTTTGGACTATCTCCTTGACTGATTACCCCATTAAGGCAAGTTCCCCTACAATCTCTTCTTTGCCTCCTGTCATTAGGGATACAATGTTCCATGGATTTGGGACATCTGCCAATAGTGTCATGCTAGGGTCACTCTCAGCAGCTTTATTAATACTATCAAATAGAGAGGGTTCAACCAAGGGCTAAATTCTTGTTTGGGTAAAACACCCATCCTCTCTTAATTTGATATTCATTCTGACTGTGATTGTCCTTCTTTACAGAGTACTTGTCGTCATGAGAGCACGCTCAAAACACACACCGACAAGAAGTCACATAAATGCCAAGCTTGTGGAAAAAAATGTTGAGGAGGAGGAGGAAGGCTTAGAGGAAGGGCCTGAGGAAGAGGAGGAGGAAGGCTTAGAGGAAGGGCTTGAGGAGGAGGAGGAGGAGGAGGACGACGAAGGCTTAGAGGAAGGGCCTGAGGAAGAGGAGGAGGAGGGCGGCTTAGATCAAGGGCCTGAGGAGGAGGAGGAGGAAGGCTTAGAGGAAGGGCCTGAGGAAGAAGAGGAGGAAGGCTTAGAGGAAGGGCTTGAGGAGGAGGAGGAGGAGGGCTTAGAGGAAGGGCCTGAGGAAGAGGAGGAGGAGGA